>NW_003546250.1:264862-266433 GCF_000090795.2 Amphimedon queenslandica | reverse complement strand
TGTGAGAGGGTTTATATTAAATGCTACTAGTATCAAAGTGAACTGGACCACTTCATCAGAGACTAATGGATATGTGATTGAGTATACTACTGGAGGTGTAACCAGGAATGTAGTATCTATCAATGAAGATGAAATTGTACTAACAGATCTCTCCCCAATGAGTACCTATACCATCAGTGTGTACTCATATATAGATCTTCCTTCAGTTAATAGTACAGTAAGAGTGTTAAGGATTGATGGTGAGTTATTATGATTGAGAGAGTGTAATTGATATCTGTTGTAGTTCCTAGTTCAGTAACTAGTCTCTCAGTATCTAATGTCTCAACCACTGGTATTACAGTGAGCTGGACTATCCCTAGTAGTGACAACTATGTAACATACTACACCATCTCCTATACTCCATCTTGTCCCCAGTTATCATCAGTGAATGAGACAGTCTCTGTTGGTCCTCATCAGTCCACTACAACATACAGTTATACATTAATAGGTCTGTACAGTGGTATGAACTATACCATCACAGTGAGAGCTGGTAATGTACTAGGAGGATCTGATAAAAGCATGGGCACATCAGCACAAACTGAAGCAATGAGTAATGATACTTATTCTTTCAGTAATTAGTTAATTGTGATTTGTAGTTCCTAGTGGTTGGCCATCATCAATTCAAGTATTACCAGTTAATTCTACAGCTAATAGATTCACTTGGAATGAGGTTGATTGTTCTGAGCGTAATGGTCTAATCACAGGCTATACAGTGATTATCAGTAACAGTAGTATCACATACAACCTCACCAGTACTGAGAGATATATCATATTGAATGATCTAGTATTTGGTACTGAGTATAACATCAGTGTAGCTGCTGTCAATTCTGCTGGAAGAGGTCCCTTCAGTGATCCTATTGAAGTAGAGATTGGAATAGGTATGTAATTGTTATGCTATATCAGTTCTGTGAGAATGTGTCTTTATTTAGTACCTGGTCCAGTTGGTTCAGTATCCAGTATCATTGACGCTACATGGGCTGTTATCTCATGGAGTGTACCTAGTTATATTCCATCAGACTATCCCATTATCACATATGAGATAGGATATCATATCTTACAGTCTGGTGGTAGTTGTATGATGGTAGATGATGATGACTTTAATACTGAACTATTGCAACTACATAATTCAACCAATACTTATATCAACATTACTGGTCTTAATGATATGTCTTACTTTATTTTTGGTGTACGTGCATACACTGATAATGGATATGGAGAATGGACAGTTATCACTAATGAAACATTAAAACTACCACTGCAGTCATTATATAACTGTGATACATCAGACAGTGTCATTGCTCTTAGTGTGTTAGTGGGTATATTGTGTGGTCTACTAACTGTGAGTGTTATTGTTCATATCTACTGCTTTATGAGGTAGAGTCTACATACTTAGTATAATAAATTATAATTGTTTTCTTATAGACAGAAAAGCCCATGTACTCTTAATAAGCAAAAAAAGTTAGTCTATTTTAAAGTTACTTATTAATATAATTATGATGATAGAGCTGATGATGATATTTCAATGCAAGTAT
>NW_003546250.1:257650-264088 GCF_000090795.2 Amphimedon queenslandica | reverse complement strand
ATGAGGTTGATTGTTCTCAGCGTAATGGTCTAATCACAGGCTATACAGTGATTATCAGTAACAGTAGTATCACATACAACCTCACTAGTACTGAGAGACATATCATCATATTAAATGATCTAGTATTTGGTACTGAGTATAACATCAGTGTAGCTGCTGTCAATTCTGTTGGAAGAGGTCCCTTCAGTGATCCTATTGTAGTAGAGATTGGAATAGGTATGTATTTATTATACTATATCAGTTCTGTGAGAATGTGTGTTTATTTAGTACCTGGTCCAGTTGGTTCAGTATCCAGTATCATGGACACTACATGGGCTGTTATCTCATGGAGTGTACCTAGTTATATTCCATCAGACTATCCCATTATCACATATGAGATAGGATATCATATCTTACAGTCTGGTAACTGTTTGATGGTAGATGATGATGACTTTAATACTGAAATATTGCAACTACGTAATTCAACCAATACTTATATTAACATTACTGGTCTTAATGATATGTCTTACTTTATTTTTGGTGTACGTGCATACACTGATAATGGATATGGAGAATGGACAGTTATTACTAATGAAACATTGAAACTACCACTGCAGTCATCATGTAACTGTGATACATCAGACAGTGTTATTGCTCTTAGTGTGTTAGTAGGTATATTGTGTGGTCTACTAACTGTCAGTGTTATTATTAATATCTACTGCTTTATGAGGTAGAGTTCACATATTTAGTATAATAATAATTATTGTTGTTTTTTTATAGAAAGAAATGTCTTTGTACTATTAATAAGGAAACAAAGTTAGTCTATTTTAAAGTTACTTATTAACTAATTATGCTGATAGAGCTGATGACGATATTTCAATGCAAGCATGTGAACCATATGGAATTCACAAGGCAAAACAAAGTGAAGAGAATGAAGGAGTTTATGATGAATGTCAAACATCACCTGAAGATGTTTATGAACGTATGCCACAATAAAAGGAATTAGAGCAACTTAACATAGAGTAACTGTTAAAAGGTTTTTACTAGTTTTAGTGTATCAATTTGTATTATAGTTATACATTACATAGTTTGTGTGAAAAAGAGAACACAACTTTATGAGTGCATTTAATAGTCACAGTGTAGTCTTGTGGATGTGGCACGAGATCTGATTTTAGCAAATTACATGTACTGATCAATCCTCCTATCTTCATTTCTTCTCTATCTAAAAAGAGAGAGAGTATATTAATAGAGAAACTTATACTTACCAAGATTCCATTCCAATCCAGTGGTCCAACATTGATCACATGATTCTCCTAATGGTATTATGCCACAATGGCCTTCAACCAATTCTCAAATGATGCATGTACATATGGTATATGTTGATAAAATTGCTTTAAAATTTGATAAAAGACCTATGCATTTTTTATTTTGATCACTTTTAGATTTTTTGCAATTTTTTAAAATTGTTAATAAATTTGGCCAAAATTTCTGTACTGTACAGAGTCTTTGGCCAAATTTTGCCAAAAATGAAAAGAGAGGATTGTTCTTTTTTATAATTTTCCTGATACATATACATGTTCTAATAGTGTATTTCAATTTTGGACTGATTCCAGTCACATTTGGATTTTTACAAATTTTTAAGTTACTATCAATAATTATGTACAGAAAATCCTGTGTTCTGGACACCTTATCGTTCTGATTATGAAAGTGTTCTAATATCAGATGTTCATTAATACACCTTTATATTGTATTGGACTTTGCTGAGTCCATAAGTATAATCAAACTGAAATGATTTTGTTTCAGAGTCTTCAAGAGGATTTCTCAATGTAATGACCTGTCCACTGTTCCTGATTATGACTGGTGTCTGCTTTTCTATCTCTTCCTGTTTGTATACATCAGTATAGTCTATTAGGAATAATAATGAGATATATATAATGTATATACAACAATAGAAGGATGAGGATATATCAATGGTCTCAACTCTAGCAGTTTTTTTTCACTTCTTCTTCAAATTGACAGTTCTGATCATAATCAGGAAGTCTGATAGGGTCCTAATTCTGATGTGAACTGAAAACATAATGCATGTATTGACTGAGAATCAATACTTAGATGTGCACTGATGGGTTAAGTGAAATGCATTTGTCACAATAAACATGTTATTGTTTTGAATTGTCATAGATCTAACTTATTTTAAGGGAAAGTAAACAAGTTTTAATTGTGACACGCATATACATCTTATGCACTTTCCTTACTTGTAAAAGAAAACTGGCATGTATAGATCTAGTTTTAATTTGTCAAAAAATAACAGCTGTAACAGAGCTATATAATTCTATTCAGTTTATTGTTAAAATGGCATTGTCAGTATTAGGAGTGATTATAGTCTTCTTGTTAAGTGTCAGTGAAGTTATTAGTCAATGTCCACCTTCCTCAGGTAAGACACTGGATGTGTATAATAACAACTGTATAGGTTTTTATAGGTATCTACCTGAGGCATGATGGAAACTGTTATCCTAATGTATCATATTTTTGGGATAATACTGTCAATGCAGCTAATGAAGCTATATCATGTGTGTTACCTGGTACTAGTCTAACTACTGGTCAGTGGGTTAGAGTTGCTGATCCTAATGATGATCCTGTTGACTGTAACAGTAATAGTGACAATGATCCTTTTCGTTGTACTAATGTCACTTCACCTACTGCTATCAATCTTTATCTTGCTCAGGGACTACCAGCAGCTCAAGAAGGCTGGTACAAGTGTTGTCTACCCACTGATTGTTCAGATCCTAACACTAACATCATCTTTGCTAATATATTCAGTAAGAGGAGACTATAATCACTTACTGATATAATAATTTTAATTTGTAGGATTTGCAGAGATAGAATCATTTACTGCTGATCTTCCTTCTGATATGACAGTATATCCTCAGGAATACAAACTGAGTTGTACTAAAATTGGACACTCTCGGTATGGTATTAGTATGAGCATTGGTAGTACTGCACCGGCTAGTTACACTAATTGTGATGATGATGATGATGATAATTGTCCTGGTACTGAGTTAGATAGCATTACCAACAGAATAAGATATACTGCTGATATCACATGGGATGGAATGACTGTCAGTAGTGGATCAATCAGTCAATCAACCACTGGAGATCAAATGTATCAGTGTGTACTGGATAATCCTAGTGCTGGTGATGATAGAACACGTACTTTAACAATAAAAGGTAATGACTACAGTGAATACATGTTCTATATAATTATGTATCTTTTTCTATTAGTACCAGCAACTGCTCCCTCTTCTCTTACTGAGGTCAGCAAGACAGCTACCACTATCACTGTCAGTTGGACTGCACTTGATTCATCTGATGCTGATGGATATGTAGTCAATGTCACTAGTGACACAGACACTGTGCAGACAGTACAGGTGGAGGGAAGTAGTAATAATACAATCACACTGAATGGACTGGGAGGAGGAACAACTTATAACATCACTGTCAGAGCCTATCAACAATTACTGGGACCTGCTAGTAATGCAATCAGTGTCTTCACTCATTGTCAACAAGAAGGTATTTCAAATTTTCAATGTAAATTAATGCATGTATGTATTGTTTTTTATAGGTATCTATTTAGCACATAATGGAAACTGTTATCCTAATGGATCATATTCTTGGGATAGTAGTGTCAATGCAGTTACTGAAGCTATATCATGTGTGTTACCTGGTACTAGTCTAACTACTGGTCAGTGGGTTAGAGTTGCTGATCCTGATGATCCTGTTGACTGTAACAGTAATAGTGCCAGTGATCCTTTTCGTTGTACTAATGTCACTTCACCTGATGCTACTATCAGTCTTTATCTTGCTCAGGGACTATCAGCAGCTCAAGAAGGCTGGTATAAGTGTTGTCTACCCACTGATTGTTCAGATCCTAACACTAACATCATCTTTGCTAATATATTCAGTAAGAGGAGACTATAATCACTTACTGATGTAATAATTTTCATTTGTATAGGATTTGCAGAGATAGAATCATTTACTGTTGCTGATCTTCCTTCTGATATGACAGTGTATCCTCAGGAATACAAACTGAATTGTACTAAAATTGGATTCTATCAGTACGGTATTAGTATGAGCATTGGTAGTACTGCACTGGCTAATTACACTAATTGTGAAGATAGATATACTCATTATTGTCCTGGTACTGTGTTAGTTAGTAGTACTTTCACAATAAGATATACTGTTACTATCACATGGGATGGAATGACTGTCAGTAGTGGATCAATCAGTCAATCAACCACTGGAGATCAAATGTATCAATGCAGGGTAGCAGATCATCCTGATGCTAATGCAATTAGAATACGTAATGTAACTATAAAAGGTAATGTCTGTAAATCCAAATAATTGTTATTACTAATAACATTAGTACCAGCAACTGCTCCCTCTTCTCTTACTGAGGTCAGCAAGACAGCTACCACTATCACTGTCAGTTGGACTGCACTTGATTCATCTGATGCTGATGGATATGTAGTCAATGTCACTAGTGACACAGACACTGTGCAGACAGTACAGGTGGAGGGAAGTAGTAATAATGCAATCACACTGAATGGATTGAATATAGACACAACTTATAGCATCACAGTCAGAGCCTATCAACAATTACTGGGACCTGCTAGTACAATCAGTGTACAGACCTTACCAGGTATTGCTACTGCACCTTTTAATGTTGTTGATGTATTTCTAGTTATTAATTCAATCAATTGGACACTAGTCTCATCCATTACACAACTCAATGATACTCAATATTGTATTGATTGTCTCACAACTACTGATATAAATCCTTCAACTGATGTTTACTGGTTAGTCAATGGAGTGATGAAGAGTAACTCAAACCATTCATCAATTGATGCCCTGACATACAACAACACACTACTGGTATATCCTGATCCACTGGGAGTGTCAGTTAATGTTACCTGTATAGCAATGATTGGAGGAGTCAACTACAGTCAATCTGTGATATTACATGGTATGATTATACTTTAATCAATAGTAGATACCTTTGTCTCTTTTCTAGCTCCTAGTGGTCCTCCAAATAATGTGAGAGGGTTTATATTAAATGCTACTAGTATCAAAGTGAACTGGACCAATTCATCAGAGACTAATGGATATGTGATTGAGTATACTACTGGAGGTGTAACCAGGAATGTAGTATCTACCAGTGAAGGTGAAATTGTACTAACAGATCTCTCACCAATGAGTACCTATACCATCAGTGTGTACTCATATATAGATCTTCCTTCAGTTAATAGTACAGTAACAGTGTTAAGATTTGATGGTGAGTTATTATCATTGAGAGAGTGTAATTGATATCTGTTGTAGTTCCTAGTCCAGTAAGTAGTCTCTCAGTATCTAATGTCTCAATCACTAGTATTACAGTGAGCTGGACTATTCCCAGTAGTGACAACTATGTAACATACTACACCATCTCCTATACTCCATCTTGTCCCCAGTTATCATCAGTGAATGAGAGAGTCTCTGTTGCTCCTCATCAGTCCACTACAACATACAGTTATACATTAATAGGTCTGTACAGTGGTATGAACTATACCATCACAGTGAGAGCTGGTAATGCACTAGGAGGATCTGAATTAATCATGAGCACATTGGTACAAACTGAAGCAAGAAGTAATGATACTTATTCTTTTAGTAATTAGTTAATTGTAATTTTCAGTTCCTAATGGTCGACCATCATCAATTCAAGTATTACTAGTTAATTCTACAGCTAATAGACTCACTTGGAATGAGGTCAATTGTTCTGAGCGTAATGGTCTAATCAAAGGCTATACAGTGATTATCAGTAACAGTAGTATCACATACAACCTCACCAGTACTGAGAGATATATCATATTGAATGATCTAGTATTTGGCACTGAGTATAACATCAGTGTAGCTGCTGTCAATTCTGTTGGAAGAGGTCCCTTCAGTGATCTTATTGTAGTAGAGATTGGAATAGGTATGTATTTATTATACTATATCAGTTCTGAGAGTATGTGTGTTTATTTAGTACCTGGTCCAGTTGGTTCAGTATCCAGTATCATGGACACTACATGGGCTGTTATCTCATGGAGTGTACCTAGTTATATTCCATCAGACTATCCCATTATCACATATGAGATAGGATATCATATCTTACAGTCTGGTGGTAGCTGTATGATGGTAGATGATGATGACTTTAATACTGAACTATTGCAACTACATAATTCAACCAATACTTATATCAACATTACTGGACTTAATGATATGTCTTACTTTATTTTTGGTGTACGTGCATACACTGATAATGGATATGGAGAATGGATAGTTATCTCTAATGAGACATTGAAACTACCACTGCAGTCATCATGTAACTGTGATACATCAGACAGTGTTATTGCTCTTAGTGTGTTAGTGGGTATATTGTGTGGT
>NW_003546250.1:255366-257218 GCF_000090795.2 Amphimedon queenslandica | reverse complement strand
GTTATTGTTCATATCTACTGCTTTATGAGGTATAGAGTTTACATACTTAGTATAATAAATTATGATAATTGTTTTCTTATAGACAGAAAAGTCCATGTACTATTAATAAGGAAACAAAGTTAGTCTATTTTAAAGTTACTTATTAATAATTATAATGATAGAGCTGATGACGATATTTCAATGCAAGTATGTGAACCATATGGAATCCACAAGGCAAAACAAAGTGAAGAGAATGAAGGAGTTTATGATGAATGTCAAACATCACCTGAAGATGTTTATGAACGTATGCCACAATAAAAGGTATTAGAGCAACTTAACATAGAGTAACTGTTGAAATGTTTTTACTAGTTTTAGTGTATCAATTTGTATTATAGTTATACATTACATAGTTTGTGTGAAAAAGAGAATACAACTTTATGAGTGCATTTAATAGTCACAGTGTAGTCTTGTGGATGTGGCACAAGATCTGATTTTAGCAAATTACATGTACTGATCAATCCTCCTATCTTCATTTCTTCACCATCTAAAAGAGAGAGAGAGAGTATATTAATAGAGAGACTTTTACTTACCAAGATTCCATTCCAGTCCAGTGGTCCAACATTGATCACATGATTCTCCTAATGGTATTATGCCACAATGGCCTTCCACCAATTCTCTTTTCAAATGAATAATATTAGTACCCTATGAAAACAGCAATTGTTGACAGTATAACATCAAAAGTACATGCATTTAAGTGTCTAGTTGGCCACAAAGTTTTGATACATGTAGTTTGTTGTTGTTGTTGTGTGTGGTTATGCTTATTTGACTCCATGCAAGCACTGGTGGCTTTGTTATGATATCACATCCTTACGGGATTCAATAGCATTAAAACTGAGTCTTCAGTTACAAGGTATACTCTTTGATTAGCAGCTGCTTTGTAAAGCTCGTGTACATTCCCAAGCATTTGATCAAATCTTCCCCACATTCTGTTTAGAACATACACTGTAGCACACTAGGAAAACATACAAAAACTAATGACAACATTATTGGATAGTTTTATTGTACCTCTGGCTTTTCTGTTGACAGGTAAGTTAATGCTTTGCTAAAGTCAGTACTGTCTTGATCATGTTTCCTTATGATCTCTGATTTCTAAAATTATAATATTACTTGATTCACTATTAATATACTTAATACTTTTGATTCATAATAATCTTTTACATCAGGTCGTATTGAATCCATATCTCCAATAATAACGTTTGGAATAAAACTTTATACAATGAATAAAATTAATAAAAAGAAACTTCCAGCCAACAAAGGCAAAATATAATTATTTGTTATCATTGAAAGTGAAATTAGAATCTAAGGAGGCAAGGTTTGAGTCCCACCTTCTTTAAGCTGCATGTAATAAAACCAACTTTACTTTACTCTATGTTCTTCAGTTAGTGTATCATGCAATGAGTTGGAGCCACCATCAGCACACACTCTAAAAGCAACTACAAGCAAATGATACTAATTTACATAATTTTATTCCTACATTTTTTCCAGTTTTTAAGTAGGAAATTCTCCAGTGGTCCTAAAGAAGACCCATTGTTCAATAAGAGCAGAGCCTGCTTCTCTTCTGTGCCTATTCAAACAATAAATGGACTTGCACTATCACTACCTACAGCAAGGAACAGAAAACAAAGAGACTGACCTTCACCAATATGCAAAGGTGAACACTCCATGTTTTTACACCGGAAGTAAATCTGGCATTTTATGACGTAACTTCCGCTTGATTTCACACATCCGGTTTCATTTCACTTCCGGTTTGATTCTTCGTATACTAAAATAACTTTTCCGTTTACCATCGTAATCTTGTTGAACAAAAATGGTG
>NW_003546250.1:37698-255356 GCF_000090795.2 Amphimedon queenslandica | reverse complement strand
CTGATACCAATAAAATACTATATCTAATTGTCAGTACATCTACTCCCCCAGTCTCTATCTCTTGTTACTATTACAGACTCATGCTGTGCACATGCACCAGTTATAGTGATCCATTGAAGCAATGATTACTGTAAATTCTTCTCTCATACATGTTATACAGGTACAAGTACACTCTCATACATGTTATACAGGTACAAGTACACTCTTGCATATGCAGTGAATAGGCCATCACAGTTATTCTAGGAAGCTCTAAGTGCATTGATGCTGCCACAACTTGTAAAATTGAACTTTAATAATGGACTAGCTTATATTAGGACTGCTACTTCAATTTTGATGAATTAAAGATTACATATTAACTAGTAGGTACATGTATGCTTGATGTGGTCCTTACCTGACATAAAGTGTCTTCACATCTTGGTCTGGTCTGATGTTCATCTTTCGATAAAATTCCTCAAATTCTAAAAAAAAAAAAAAAACGATAATAATGACTGTAAAATTCTTGGGTAATTTATAAAAATTGAAACGAAGATCCATTAAAATTACATAACCTACCGTCTGGTTTGTAAACTACTTTGAGAGTGACAGTCTCTCCAGCTGTCTTCAGAGCTTGGGCTGCCGTCTCGTGTGACCAGGTCTCCAAATTCTGCCCGTTAACCTGTCGTCATGGAAACCATAAAACCAGCCCTACCCACTACAATTAAACCTCACCTCCAGGATCATGTCTCCGACTCGTAACTGACCGTTATCAGCAGCCACGCCTTCTTTTGAGATCACGCTAATGAAAATACCGACTTCCTCTTCTCCTCCGATAATGTTGAACCCAAGCCCCACCCCCTCTGGTCTGCTGAGGGTGATGATGCGAGGTTTATCAATAAGTTCTTTGTCAGCTGGAGCCTGGAGAAGGAGAGAAAGGACTTTAGCCTGAAACAAATAGAAAGAACAGCTGGTAGTAGGTGCACGTGTATGTATATGTACAGTATATGAACACACACACCAACATTGCTGGATACATTCTCCCTCCCCCTCTCTCTCTCTCACCTTTCCCTCGTCAGAGGTGACAGTTATGTCCTGAGGCAGTGAATTCTTCTCTATCTTCAGCGTCACTTCTTGTCCTGTTGCTTTCAAAATGGCCACAGCGTCCTCATGGTCAATCTCCACCATGTTCTGTCCGTTCACTTCTAGGACTCTGTCCCCAACCTCAAGCTGTCCGTCCTGATCGGCCACACCTCCTTTGGTTATCTTTGTAACAAATATTCCGTTATCGTCAAGAACATGTTGATTCCCTGTGTAAGGAAAATGAACAACATAGAATTATAAAAATGGCTACCATTTACATCTACTATCCTCCATAAGGAGCTATTATAATAATAATTATGTTATTGGCGTAAGATTAATATTACTAGCAGGCGCTTGCCAATTTAATATTTATTTAGTAAAATCAAAATAATAATAATATTTAAAGGATGCTTATATAAAATGACCTCCACATAAAGGACACCTCTGGTATAACAGAGCAGCTTTCTTGTACCAAAGTGTCCATTATAAAGAGGCTAGTCTGTACATGTACATCAGTAGCAGCTGCTCACCTTTCCCTCCAGCTATACTGAACCCGAGACTAGTCCCTCCATTCTTGTTGAGAGTAATAACTGTGGTGGGACTGTCACCGCCTGTGAACTGGGCGGGGGGAGGGGGAGGGGAAGAAGTGTGCTCCTTTATCATGACAGGAGGATCATCCAAATCATCAACACTAGCAGGACTCCAGACACGATCTAGGAACCGCCTGATACGCTGGAAGAGGAAGAGAGAGAGAGAGAGAGGAAGGGAAGCAGTCAAAAGAATATGTACACAAACCTAACATACATTTACATTCAACACACATACAGTACAGTATGTACATGTACATACACTTGTAATACACATACAGTGTATGTACATGTACATGTAACACAGATATGTACATGTACATGCATATATCATGTACATGTACACGTTCTTTAATCTAAAGCATTAGTTCAATTGTACAAGTAGACACTACATCATTAATAGATTGGAGCGGTCATTATAACTTAAAACAACAGAGGAGTAGGCGGAAAATAAACTGATAAAAGAAGGTCAGCAAGACAGCATAAGAAGAGAGAGGGAGAGGGTGAGTGAGAAGAGAGAGAGAGGGTGAGGGTGAGTGAGAAGAGAGAGAGAGGGGGGGGGTAGGATAATAAAGGCTATACCAAAGTGACGGTGAGTCCAGCGTTTCTAAGAGCATCAACAGCATCATTATGAACAACATCAACGAGAGGAACATTATTAACTGAGAGCAGCTGGTCTCCAAGCCTAATAATAATAAATGATCAATTATAAATACATACACAGTCACACGCATGTACATGTACATGAGTACATAATGAACTAATACAATACAGTACAATACAATACAATACTATACAATACAATACAATACAATACAATACAATACAATACAATACAATATAATACAATACAATACAATACAATACAATACAATACTATACAATACAATACAATACAATACAATACAATACAGGTACTCCTATTGTGAGTGGGTTACACCTATACTTACTGTAGTAGTCCGGAACGTTCTGCCGGTGAGCCAGGTGTAAGACGAGTTATGAATATACCAGTCTCTCCAACTGCATGAGGGTTGTCTGTTCCACCTGCTACACTTAACCCAAGACCTCTTCCTTCCTCCTAAGATGTATTGGAATCCATTGAGTAATGTAATGTACACTTACCTTCTGAATGACAACTGTGTCCTCTCTGATACTCTATAGGAAGGAGAGGGAAGAGGGAGAGAGAGAGAGGGGGGAGAGAGAGAGGGAGAGAGGGAGAGAGAGAGAGAGGGAGAGAGGGAGAGAGAGAGTGAGAGAGATAGAGAGTGGGAGAGATATGGATTAAATTACAAGTATAATAATAAGTTAACTACTACAACCACAAATAATTAGCTCACTTGTGAAGAGGGTTGGAGTAACTCTTCAGTTGCTGGTGACTAAAAAAGGAAAGAGAGAGAAGCCATTAATGATGATAATAATAGGTACAACAAAAAGACTGTAACACATTCCTTGCATGCACATGTACTTAATCAATTAAAGCAATCACTACAAGATCTGTATGTGTGTGTGTGTGTGTGTCCAAGTTTTATACACATGTAGGAGTGACTGCCAATTGTTTATACTTCCAAGGAGAAGGCTGTAGGTGTATTTTTAAACGAAATATTCTCTCAATAATAATATGATAATGATGATAATAAATGAATCAACCATTGAACATAGTTATGATTATATGGATTTAGAGGAAAGAGAGGGGGAGGGGGAGAAAAAGATAAAA
The DNA here is from genome assembly GCF_000090795.2 of Amphimedon queenslandica. Lineage (NCBI taxonomy): Eukaryota > Metazoa > Porifera > Demospongiae > Haplosclerida > Niphatidae > Amphimedon > Amphimedon queenslandica. The sequence continues at coordinate 251,999 of NW_003546250.1, read as the reverse complement.
TAATAAAGAAAAAAAAAACCTAAAAAATATCACTCCATCTCACTTAAACAGCACACACACATACACACACACTCTCTCCCTCTCTTTAAATCAGACCACTAATTCTCCATTCTCATATGACATAATCACATAGCAACTGACAACTGATCAGTGTAATATGATTATGACACAAGAGGAAGAAGAGAAGTGAGTGAGTGAGAGAGAGAGAGAGGGTGGGTGGAATAGAGAGAGACTGTCTATTAATCAAAAGGTCGCTTCACCTGGCTTTTAGATTGTTCCTTCTTTTTATCGGCCTATGAGAGAAGAGAGAGAAAGAGAGAGGTAGTAGGAGAGGTCACACCACATTACACTCGAAACAACAGCAGTACAAATTACTGATCACTATAATGCTGACAGAGTGAGTGGGGGAACAATAATGGGCACAATACTTAACAGTATTCAAGAGAGACAGGGCAGACTACATGTACCAGGAATGCATGCAACTAGCCAGTAAAAGGAAGAGTATGTACATGAATGCTTACATGGACACTGGGGGCAATGGTATGCTGGGCAAGACGACGGACGTTGACTGGTATGGGTGGGTTTGAGTCCTCCCACTTTTCAGCAAGTTTGCGTGTCTCCTCGGTTTTAACGTCGACTGGTTTAGCAGCATTCTCAAGAGTGACTTCGTAAAACTCTTGAATATCTGTAGACAAAAGAAATCATATCATAAACAATTTTAAATGTAATTACCCCTCCTCCTTACCAAGAAGTGCTTGGAAAAGTCGGGACCTGATGGCGACTATAGCTTTCCTTAATGTCTCCTGGAGTTCTTCAGAGCCGGGTTGTCTCTCTAGGTTGGTGCAGTATTGCTCCAACAGCTCCAGTGCGCGGTATGCCTCTAGAGAAAGATGAGGTGAGATCGAGGGGTCAAATTCGAGCCGGCCTTCTTCTTACCTTGTTTCGAAGGCATCTTTAGAGATCGGTCCTTCTTTACTGCAGCAGATAAAAGAAACAGTGATAAGGGAGTCCCCTCCTCTCTTCCTTTCAAAAAGACAGGGACAGAGCAGCAGAATCAACGGGAAAGACAACAGAAAAGAAGTGTTACCTTTTCTTTCCACCTACCCCGCAATGAGAATCACGTGATCACACCTTGACGCGTCATAAGATTAGCTATGACTCACTATGACGTAGGCTTATCTAATTAGCCCCACCTTCCTTTTGCTAGAAGCATTGCTGTTTTGAAATAATACCATTCAGCAGTTATTTGCTGTGGGGAAACAAGACAAAGATCATGGGACAACTCCTCTGTGGACTTAAAGACTATCTATTCACTAAAAAATCAGTCAGACTCCTAATGATAGGTAAAAAATAGAGAGAAATGGGTCTTTGAACCCTTTATCATCTTTTGTAGGATTAGATGCAACAGGAAAGACAAGTATTCTCTACCAATTGACGCTGGGGGAACTGGTAACGACTATACCGACAGTTGGTAAGTGGCTGAACTTAAAATTATAGCAAGATTCAGTTGGTTTAGTTGTGCAGCACGGGAAAAATTATACTTGACTTGTTGTGTGGGTATAAAATTAAGTTGTTTTTGCTCCAGGCACTTTCAGTTTCATTATGCAAAAGAAATTGCTCATTGCATTATTTACCAGTTTTTTTTTAATTTTTGTCAAAAGGTTTTAATGTAGAAACAATCCAGTACCAGAATGTGAATTTCACAACGTGGGATGTTGGATCTCGCAGTAAAATAGTACGTAATAATGTTGAATTAAAATGTATTCCAATATTCTTATTTTCTCCAGCGTCCATTGTGGGCACATTATTTTCAAAACCTTGATGCTCTGATGTTTGTTATCGACAGCAAAGATGTTGAACGCATCGAGGAAGCAAAGGATGAGCTATGGAGAGTGATAAGATCAGCTCAGCTACCTTTGTCAACTGTGATACTCATCATGGCTAATAAGCAGGACTTGCCTGATGCACTATCAGTGGATGAAATAACAAAGAGACTCGACTTGGAGAATATTAGGAGTAGAAGTTGGCGTAAGCAGCTGCACATGTTTCTCTAGTTATTTATCTTCTTTTTTTCTTAGACATAACTGGATGTAGTGCAGTGACTGGTGAAGGGCTGTATGAGGGACTGGATTGGCTTCATTTCAAACTGACTGGGAAAGCAACAGAAGAATATATTAAAAAGCCAATGAAAGAGGCAACTAATGCACTTTTCTCAAATCAGAACTAATGATTATAAAAATCTTGTATATTACTTCTTTTGTAAATCATGTTTTATTTTATCGTTTTATCAATTTATTCAATCATGAAAATGACAAACACCTTTCTAACAGTTAGTAATGAGTGTACTGGTATAAAAACAATGAAAATACTGCTTCATATCACTAATCAGGATTTGGAGTACTATTTACAACTGAGCTGAATTCTCTGACCCTTATAGGCTCAGCCTGGAATGTTTATTGCATTCATAGTAATGCTTCTTTGGTCATGTTCTATTTTTAGAACACAATTTAATTACCACGTGTACATCCTGCAGACACGTAGCAGAAATCTACTCATCAGAAGTGACAGCATAAACAGATTTTCTTATATAAATAACTGATGCTATCTTTACTACAATAGTATCACTTGCAATCTTCAAATAAGTTTAATAAGAATGGGGAACTCTTTGATGAGAAAATGGTTTGGACAGAAAGAAGTCAGACTGCTCATAGTAGGTTTAGATGCTGCTGGAAAAACAACTATGCTGTATAAGCTTAAATTAGGTGAAGTCGTAACCGTTATACCAACCATTGGTAAGTCAGTGTCACTATTATAACTGAATGAGCTATCACTGTTGATATATATTTACTGTTGATATATGGATCATGTTTTTAGGTTTCAATGTTGAGACAGTCAATTATAAGAGTATCAACTTCACTGCTTGGGACGTTGGCGGAAGAGATAAAATAGTAAATTATGATCACTCACAGAATTAAATATTTCATTCCTGATCTTTTTTGCAGCGTCCATTATACAGACACTACTATCAGAATACTGATGCATTCATTTATGTGATTGACAGCAATGATAGAGAAAGGTTGGACGATTGTCGCGAGGAACTTCAAAAAATGCTAGCAGAGGAAGAACTCAAAGATGCTCCATTTCTGATACTAGCAAACAAACAAGACCTACCGAATGCAATGAGCACTCAAGATATCACAGAGAAACTTGAACTCCACCAAATCAGAGACAGAAAATGGTGTAAGTTTATTATGTCCATGTATGGATATTGGTATTTTTAGACACAATGATATTAATTTACATTCTGCTACAGATATACAGGGAGCGAGTGCAATAAAAGGGGATGGTCTGTATGAAGGACTTGACTGGTTGACTTCAATTCTAACGGGAAAGGCAACAGTTGATGCAGTTAAAAAACCTGTTGCCGAAACAGGAAAGAGCTTTCTCTCGTCAATCTACTCGAGTTTTTCAGAACTCTTTAGCAAATCATAACATAAAAATCATACCGTAATATATGATGTTTTTTATTGTGTCAAAGTAAAATAAAACTACGTGCAATTTTGTTCAGTTCCAATTATTATTATTATTATTTTGAATGAGGCGTGAGAACTAAAAACCTTAAAATATCGGAGAGAGATAAGACCCCAATAGCATGACGATCAGTATTAACAATCACAAGACGATGAACCTGTGGAAGAAAAAGAAAGAAAACAAAAATCTTACAATCAATCTGCTCATAACTCAAAAATTCATAGTCGGAATCAGCTCAAACTCTCTACACAGCATAAAGACATCAATATGTATCAGAAAATGTAATAAAAATTGGGGGTGATTTCGGAGCCATTTTTCAGAAAAAAGCATGGGCTATAGTACAAGGAAATTTTCAGATTTTGGCTCATTTTTAAAAATGGCCGTAACTTGAAAAGTTTTTGTCGGAATCAGCTCAAACTTTCTACACAGCATAAGGACATCAATATGTATCAGAAAATGTAATAAAAATTGGGGGTCATTTTTTAGCCATTTTTTGGAAAAAACCATGGGCTATAGTACAGGGTATTGTATACAATGTATTATGTAGATACTTTTGATTCAACAATCTTCTTAATAATGACTCCTAATTTATCACTCGGTAGGCAAGTAAGGACACCCTCAAATCCCTAAAAAACAAGACACAAAATAATTCAAAAAATCCAACAATAAACAGGCTCTACCTGAGCCCTGTGCTTCAAAGCATCCCTCAATGACACATCAAGGTTATTGTAAGTTCTCTCTGCAGCTAAATTCTACAAAGAAGGCACACAAAATGAACCAGATACAAGTAATGGAGGACAGTATACTACAAGGAATGAACTTACAATGACATCAAACTTGGCATAAATGTCAGTTACTTTCCCTAAAAACAATTGAAGATAATATTATTCATAATGTGTACACACACATGTACATGTATATAGGATTGACTGAATGCAGTAAAACGCATACAGTTGTTCATAGTAACACACAAATATAAACAGAATCACAATAAAATAGAGTAAATATCATGAGCAAATACTACACTTTAAATTCATTATTTATACAAATTGAAGCATTATCAATCTTTCAATTAGATTTTATCAGTTGCATTACCAAAGCTATCGACTATTGGCAGGGCTGATACTCTTCGCTCTGTAAATTTGTTTAAAGCTGTAATTATTGGTGTATCTGATGTGACCTGAATAATAATAAAATATAAGTTAAATTAATTTAAAATATATCTTCTCTCACTGTGGCTATATCTTTATAACTACCGATCCCTAACTCCTCCAATGACTGACTCATATAAGATGGCTGCTTCTCATGAAGTAACTAAAAAACACATTAAAAGGATAAATAATAATAATAATAACAATAATAATAACAATAATAATAACAAAATAATAGTGAATATAATAATAATATAATAACTCATATACATTACTCCTGGTGGATGTGCAGCAGCTTACATTAAAGTACATGAAGTGAAGGATGCGTTTGTGTGTGGCTATGAACAGAGAGTTTCCAGAACGTTGATCGATGATTGGCAAACGATGAATTTTATTTTCCACTAAGATCTTGACAGCTTCATAAAGACTAAGAGAGAGAGAGAGAAAAAGAGAAAGAGGGGGAGAGAGAAGAAAGGAGATACACATAATTATAAGATTTGTCACTCTAAACCATCTTACCTTTCCATTGGATCAATCTGCACTAGTGTAGATGTCACTTTAGCTATCGTCGCTTCTGATACTAAAAATAGACACGGTTATAAATAGTAACATGGACTCATACCTCTCCAGGTCTGAATGGTCTGCTCTTCCAGTTCATCCATTCCAACCTACGGGTGGAGAGGTCATGTGACAATCATGTGATATGTAGACTTACAATTGGCGACTTGTAATACGTCTTCAATATGTTAATAAAGTCAGTAATGGTAAGCATTCCTGTTAAAAAAGAAGAGCTTTAAACTTACACCCAACACTCTCTCTCCCCCTCCCCCTCTCTCTCTTCCTTACCAACAAACTTGTTATTGTTACTGTCCCAAAGTGGAGCTGACCTAACACCTGTGAGGGGTGTGTTAATTGTATGTATAAATGCAATGAAATTCAATGCTATGCTATGAATGTGACAATAACAGGCCCTGAACAATAAGAAACACATGTATTGCATGTGCCTCATCTGCCCTGGGCCATTGTTATTCTAATCTATGAACTTTTGTCCTTCAATAACATCATTACTGTAACATGTCTCCATACAAGTAACAGTACAAATGGCCGGCCCAAAAAAGGCAGTGTGTGTGCGTGATAATACTATCATTAATAGTCTTACCATTTATCACCAGAGCATAAAACGCCTTCTTTACCTACATATACACATACAATATTAAAAGATGTGTTAATGGGAGGGTGAGGTTGGAGTCAATTACTTTTAGTTTTGTATCAAAGACGACAACTTTAGTGCTCTCTGGAATCAGGTCATAGCAGGTATGAGATTTAAGGAATTTAGAGTATAACTCCTCCGAAGCTAACGTGTTAAAATACAATTGTTAATTATTGCACACACACAAAGAATGAATTATTGTGTGTGTTGTGTGTGATAATAGAATGAGGACAGTGTGTGTGCTTACATGGCTTCTCAGTTTCAGTCTCACGAAACTAAAGGGAGAGAAGGAGAAAGGGAAAGAGGGGGAAAGGGAGAGAGGGGAGATGAGCATTGACAGTCATAAACACAAAGTTCAAGTGTAACTCAATTCTTACCACATCTTTCATATCAAATGACAGTGACCTTGGTTTGGACTCTATGACACTCCATCCTCCTTCCCCGTCTTCATCTCTGAGGTACATAGTCTCTCCATTGCTGGTGGAAGCAGGTACATAATCACGAAAAGAAGGTAACCCGAGACAAAAACTGGATCCGTTTAACTCTGAAGGCTTTGTGTGACCATCATAGTCAAGAGATTTAGACCTCTCTCCTCCTCCTCTCCCTTTTCCCTCCCCACGGCCCGGGGGAGCATAATGGCGTCTTGCTTTATCAAGCTCCTCTATTGAGACAGGTTTAGAGCCAGGGGAACGTGGGTGTGGCTTCGGTGGAGACGTAATGACGTTGGCAGTGCCTGGAAGAGTGGAGGGGTCTGTAGTTTCGAGAGAAGGACTTCGCTGAGGAGCGTTAAAACCAACTTGGACATTATAAGGTCTCACAGTGACTATCTCTGGCTCACCCCCGGGTTTGACTAGAGGGGAATACCCTCCCGAAGCTCCGCCCACTCTCGTTTTATTAGACCCAACGTGTTTCGGAACCGGTGGACTTTGACTCATTTTTGTTAATTTCGGGAGGAGAGAGTTCTGTAGGTCGGAATAAGGGCGGGGCTGATCAGAGGAAATGGGAGTGACTGGAGTATCACGTCCTTCGGAATTTACTTCGGTGAAAGTATCAGATTCTTTAGGTTCTGGGGAACTAGGAGCAGTAGAATAACTGCTCTCACCTAAAAATAAATAAAAAAGAAATTGTGCCGTTACTATAGGTGTGAAAAATTAACGATAATTTGTAATTAATATCTATTAGTCATGCTTTTTATCCATTGTTTCATGAGGTTTAGACTCAGCAGTGATTACATTTGAACAGTGAGTGAGTGCGTGACGCTAGTAGCTACCATATTGTGTTTACTCCATTACCTGTAGCATCAATTCCTTCATCAGAACTGGCCTAATGTGAGCAAAAAGAGGAACAGTTTGTTACGTAGGCACAAAAGCAAACCACTCTACCTTGTCTGGATCCTCTCTAATGGTGACAGCTCCCTCCATAGTCCTAAGAGTGAGAGAGAGAAAGCTGGGAACAGAGAATAATCACAAGATGATAAGAGTTTAAAGGGCAATGAGAAGGTGTGTCGAGAAAGTGGGTGGGGTCTTTAATTAATTAATTAAAATAGGCGTGGTTAACTTTAAATTGCGTGGGTGTTTAATGAACTGATTGCTAAGGTTTGGAGTGGGTGCATATGCACACTCAACAGTATGTGTAATGGGGATTTCTGAGGGGGTAACCCTAAGACTCATTTCTGCTGATCCTGCACTTGCATTGCTGTTATATTGCAACCTCACTCAGTAACGGTCTGTCACTCTGAGCTTTGAAAGCCTCAAGGAGCTCTGGGAGCTGCAGGAAGATCCTAACGACCCAAATGCAACTGGAAACCTCTTCATTGTCATGAACCTAATGGATTACCCTACATCAGAGTACTGTGGGATGTACTATGATTGATTTTGAAGCAGAGTTGATTATCATTTTGGAGGAAATTATGATTACTGAGTAAAGATAAATAAATGATGTGTTTTTTCATCACATTTCATAACTACATGGAGCTCTTATCTAAAACAACTCTAAAAAGGTGAGGGAAAATATTCATCAAGCCAGTTATCATAACTATACCCTCAAAATAACCTTCATTTTCAATAAGGAGGTAACCAGTACTATGCAACACTCCCTTTCCTAGTAGTGTACTATGCTAATTCTGTGTATATATGCATGAGATACAGTCCTTCCCCTTTTTTCGTCATTGATTATTGCATGATGTCATCATAAATTACAGTTTAACACTCATACCCTACATGGAATGAATGCACATAATTATACATAATACTAAATAACTCATAATAACTGCATTACCTGCACATGCATGGATTTACTATAGTTAGTCCGCATGAAGCCCATTGCTTCAAGGGAGATATAATTTCAACTGAAGTGAGCTTTGAAGTGTTTTGACACTTTGTGTAAATTAAGACTGAGCCATGACTCCACTAATTCTAAGTGTCTCTTACCTGCTGGGTGGGTCAGTCTCTGTCTGCATAACTTATTAGCCTGCACTTAACTTGTCATGCTCATGCACAACCTTTCAACATTGAAAGGCTTTATTCTCACCATACTCTCCAATACTAAACAGTGTATAGGCAAATGCTAATAATATATAAGCTGGCTATAGGTTACTTGCTGTATATAGGTGTGTCTTCAAGTAATGGGTATGTAAACTAATGGGCTAGTGCAATTACCACTGAATATCATTAAAAATCCCTTTTATCGACCTTTGGTTGGCATGAGGGATTCAGTATCAGTCTATGGTCACTCCTTTCAGTTTTGATAGCACTGCAGGGTTTTCTTAGAACTATGGTTCTTATCAGTTGCCTGAGCAATGTTTGACACCTATGGGTAGTCCCTGCTTCCTTCTGGGAGGTGGGCCCATGCCTCCTGGGAGGGAATTAACATTAGCTGGCTCACATATAGCTTATAAACAAAGTGCCAGCTGCAGTCTACCCTTAAGCTTGATTGTTTTGCATTAAATGTATACATAAGGATGTAATATGACTTCCCAGCTAACTCGATTATGGATATATGTATCATATTATTGTCTGGTAATAGTTCTAGTACCAGAGGGCCATGGGATATGTACCGTGAATGACATGATGCATATGTATTTTAATTGTTTTGCAGACACTACACTGAACTTAAACAGCTGCAGACGTACACAGAACTTTGTTATATCCTGTGATAGTATTATAATATGTAAATATATTATGTAGGAGTTACGGTACAAGTTCTTCCTAATGGACAAAATTCCCTTTTTAGCATTAATTGGTAGCAGGAACTCCAATGAAGCTTATCATCAAAACTGTTTGATACACTACCCACAAATCCTGCTGAATGACAAAAGGTACTAGCCCTTTTGTCATTGTGAGGATTTGTATGTTTACAATAACAGCTCTAATGTAATATACTACTGGTAGTATTGTGAAAAGCACCACAAGAACATCATAACTGAGGGAATTTTAACTCTGTCATAAAGTTATAATGATATTCATGGAAGATTAGCTGGTGGGCAGTAAAGTTATAAAAAGGGTTCCATAAATTGGAATATACATAGCTGAATTTCTTAAAAGAAAAACAAAGAATCGAATACCAAGAGATTCTCTCTTTTGCTTCTCTTTGCAACGGTATCTCTACTTCTCCTTTCCTTCAATTTTACAAGAACAAAAATGGACTCTGAGAAAGGTCTGACTCCAGCACCTTCAAAGGCTAGTCGTAGCAATTGTTGCCGAAACGTTCTTCTTGCAATTGCAATCACGACTGGGACTATTGCTCTAGCTTTATCTGCTTGCACTCTGGCACTGCAGATCACTAGCCATCAAGAACTTAGGAATGGTCACTTGCCACAATACACTGAGAAGCAAGAGCAAAGGATACTGCACCAGGTTAGCTTGCAACTTTGAGCAAGACATCCAAACTGCATGCACATTATGTATATATACCTTTTATTAAGTCATCCATCTCTTTCTTGTTTCTTATGCAGGTTGCCCAGTACTTGCATGATTCAGAATACAATGAAACAGCTAACAGAGTAGCCAGAAGTACCAGCTGCTCTTCTTCTCATGATTCAACTTTGGTGAGTTCAGACTATCAACAAATGACATCATTCATAAAATGTTTGCTTACTCTGCAGACTGTCAAACCATCAGCTCATATTGCAGGGAAAAGCTTTGGAGCCTCTAATATTCATCTTATTAGTAAATGTCCATGAGTCAGTAGATGCTTTATTGTATGCATATCTTTTAGAAACCTTCTTTGAGACCAGGATACCAATACTCTCTGCTGGCTGGAGTTGTGATAAAGGAAGGAATGGCCATGTTCTTGGAGGAATGAAGTACAACTCCAAGAACGGGTTTCTTAGAGTCCCAGTGGAAGGGATCTACTTCTTGTACAGTCAAATCCTTCTCAACATCACTTCACATGATGGCCCATCAACCAAACTAGGTCACATGACAGTCAGATGTGAATGTAAAGATGAGTCTAACGACTGCTACTGCTATAGCATGGAGAAGAACCTAGCATACACTAATCCTGGTAATGATATGGACGGGGACTTTATGCGCAGCTACACCACATGGAACAAAGGCTCGGCAGGTGGAAGCAAGTATCAAGGTGGTCTATTCCATTTGACAGCAGGCGATTATATTGCTGTTGTACCAGTGACACAAGATAATCCTGACAATGATCCAAACCTGAGTATCATTGCAAGGGATGTTGACTCTTTCTTTGGTGCATACTATGTGACTGGACTGAAAGCACCAGTTGCAACACCCACACCCTCACCATCTTTATAATTGCATTCCTTTTCTTAAGTTGTGTTTATTTAGTTTACTATAGTTTGTCTCTCTCTCTGTATTGTGTGTTTGTTAATGATTCATTCATTGTTATTTTTAGAAAAAAATATTTAAAAAATTGACACAAAAATGAAATCTATAGTCTAACAGGCATACACAAATTATACTAGTCAGTGAAGCATGTATAAAATAATGTTTAAAATTCAAAAATTCAAACATTGCTTGAAGCTGCTCTATCATTAATCCTTGGATTAAAACCGCCATTGAATGTGGCATTAATACGAATCTGCCGAAAGATGCGAGCATGTACATCAGCAAGTGGAGTCAAAAATGCCTTCATTGGCTCCACAACAGCTGGAATAGTTGCCCCACTAACGAACAGCGCGGATCTCATTATAGGCCACCACACCCAGGTTGTGACAAAAGCTAAAATGCTTGCAAGAAAGGCCCACACGAGAGTAATAAATATGCCAAATATCAAGACCAGGCCATTGTAGACTATCGCCTTTGTAAAGTGGAAGACCTTATTGTAGATAGCATAAACTTGAGGTATAGTTGGAGTGCTTTGGTGCTCATAAAAGACTGTCTTGAAATCCAACTGCAATAAAAAAACCAGTTATAGCTAAATGGCAATATACACTTGAATGTACATATAAACACAAAATGGAAGCTTACATCAAGGAGGGTTTCAAATGGCTCTGGTTCAATATTTTCACCATTATTCCGTGGCTGATTTTCTAGCCTGGTACTATTTCCAGGGTTTAGAAAGCTTAAGTTGTTATCATTGTACACAGATCTTTGGTAGCTTGGAGGAGAAGTGGGAGCAGCCATTCTTAAGTCATATGATGAAGTCGAGGATGAAGTGGGTGTAACTTTCTCAAACCTCAATGCTATGATAGTAGATGCCATAAATACCATAGTTTTACTGTCTGTTTATACTTTTAAAATATTTCATAAAAATAAAGAAAATGTCACACATTACTTGCAGCAATTCTATCTAAATTAAAACTCCCTCCAAGTGAAGCGTTAATCCGAATCTGTCGAAAAACCCGAGCCTGTACATCTTTTAATAGAGACAAAACTATCTTCAGTGGCTCAAGAAAAACTGGAAGGACTGCCCCCACGACAAAAAGGCCAAGTCGTATGCTAGGCTGCAATATCCAAGTCACCACAAAAGCCATCACACCTGCAAGAATAGCAAACAAGACAAGAAACCATGGGCCGATTATGAGGACAGCAACATTATAAGGTAGAGACTTGTGGCGAAAGAAGATGGTTGGGCAGATAGCTCGAACCTGAGGAATAGTAGCAGTGCTTTTGTGTTCATGGAAGACTTTATCAAAATGTAACTACAGGGAAATGCAAAAATCATTTTATAACAGAGCATGATTTTAACACCCACATCAGTCAGTGGTTCAGTAGGATCACTCTCTTGGTAGGCGAGTGGACCAAAGAGTCTGCTCCACTCGTACCAGAATACGCCTCTGGGGCCCATAGGCCTGGGAGGAGCCCTTCTTCCTAGATCCTCCAGGCGGGCAGCCATAACTATCATGAGAAGGAGTGGCTGTATTAACAGATGGGCGTGATCAGAGTTTTTGCCCACGTGCAAACACGTGGGATTGTGCTTGAACTTATAGGCGTGGTTTCTGTGCAAATAACATAATGGCTGAAGGTTCTGTGATCATAAAAGAGTTACTGAAGATAGATACTGGAGAGGAGGACGTGTTCTGTATCTGCCCATACACTCCTCAAGAAGGTATAGCCTCGGGTCACAGTTCAAAGATCAAAGTATGGAACAAGGACTCCTCATTGTATTATGAAGTATTACCACCAGTTCAAGGTGACGTCACTTGCATTCTGACCACGCCCACACACCTATTCATATCAGTCGACTCATCGCTGATCCTTTATGATCATCATGACCTGGCCACACCCACAGAAACCTGTCGGTACAATTCGGAGGAGATAAACCAAATGTCAATCAACACCTCTTGTAGTTACTTGCTCTGTGCTGATGATTCCGGTGACATATCTGTCATTGACATTAGCGCCATTGCTGCTGGTGGAAAATCTAAACTATACAAGAAATGCAAGCGCCATCATACCAACATATGCTCCAGCGTCACCTTGCACCCGTCGAAACACTGGGAGATGGTCTCCGGCGGACTGGACTGTCAACTGGTACTATGGGATTTTTCTCGTGGGCGGAGACTAGCCTCATTAAATATGCAAGAAGAGGGTGGGGCTGGGTATATGGTTAACCCTCCAATGGTACACTCAGTGTGTGGTTTAGGAGGGAACAGACCAGTAATAGCAGCTGGACTAGGTAATGGATCAGTGTGTATATGTCACGTAAGTGGATCTGATATTAACCTCACATCAACAGTGCAGGCTCATTCAAACAGTGTTGCTAGTGTAGTCTGTATCAGCAACAGAGAAGAACCTTTTAAATTGGATTCACACGCCAAAGGTGACAAAGCCAGTAGAGATGAAGAGATGTGCACTGATCTTGTTATATCTGGAGGGAATGACGGTAAAGTTATCTGCTCTCCTGTTTGGAAGACAGCACCTAAAGCAGCCACACCTTCCAAGTCTACTGGCAGTCATAGATCAAAAGGAAGCTCTCATAAGGTCCCACCTACTTACAGGATATCGGAGGAGCCATTAACCGTACATGAACATGGGTCAAAGGTCAACTGGTTGGCGGAACTGCCAGACTGGTCACCTGGTAAACATGTGGTAGGTGTGGCTGATCAGACATCTAATATCACATTGTATTTTATTGAATTATAAGAAATGAATTATTTTAAATTAATTAAGAGGTAAACGATTTAGGGAGAGAAGGAGAAGAAGGGACCAGCGGAGCAGGGAGAGCAGACAGCAACAGTGTCACCTGAAAAAGGAACAAAAACAAACTATTATAGATATACATGTACATATACATCCAATGTTCTATTTGTTATTCTATTTATAGTAACATACAGTATACCTAAACTATGATTACATAAACCCTCAAAGCTTTCAATATCACTCAGTAAAGAGACAAAATCTACTTCAAGAAAGCATAAGCAATGGCTGTATCTTTAGGAAAGGCTGAGGAGTTGATTGTGTGTCAAGATCGAGTAGAACTAGTACAGGAAGAAGTGATTGCAGACCCTGATTCTGGTATAGTAATGAATGTGAAGAAGACAAAAGTTGCTAAGGATGTAGGAGGTGGTAGGATTGCTGTTCAAGAGAAAATTGAACTCGAAGGAATTAAAGTTGACACTGGAAAGGTAAGACATGTTACAACACAGTGTAGCCTCTATATAATGGACAGACACTCTGGGAAGTCCTTTATGTGGAGGTTATTTTATACAGTAAGGAATGTAATTGGTACACTAGGTGCTGTCTGTTAAATGGAGGTGTACGCTATAAAGAGTGTCCATTAAGAGAGGCTACACTGTACAAGTAGCATGTGTTTTAAAAAGCTCTTAATTGACTTATTATTTTTCTGGTTAGAGTCAGAGCAACAGTTCAAAAGCTATTACAAATAGACAGGCTCAAAGCAGAAGAGCAGCACCTGTTCCTCCAACAATCGTCATCATTGATGCCTCGCCTACAAGAAATCCGCCAAAAAAACCAGCAGCCATTACATCAAGACCAAGTGCAACGAAGAACAACAACCAGTTGACCAGTGGATCGACCAGTAGCCTCACCAGTCGTCCAAAAACTAGTCCACAGTCAAATCCGTCTTCAACAACCGTCAATCAGAGATATTCTCAGCCAGCAACTAACATGCTCATCAAAAATAATATAAATGACAGCGATGAGGCCTCTCATTCCAATAAACAAAAGAATAAAAGTAAGCATGGATGCAGTACAAAAATATACTGACTGGCCCAGTAAAATTAAGCAATGCAAGGCCAGTGAGCGTAACTTTTAGCCATCATCCAGTAAAAATAAAAAGGTCTGTATATAGGCAATCAGGCATGTTGTTTTTGAAAGACGCTGCAGCTAAAAGATAAACAATAAACAAAAAATAACAAAAACTGTTATTAAAATACATGTACATGTACATGTACATGTACATCACACATCTACATGTACATGTATCTGAATCATAACAGCAAATAATTTGTATAGTCAATAATAATAATTTTTTTCTTTTATTACGTTTAGGTAAACAACAGTCTTGCACTGTGATGTAAAGACAATCATGGATTCATGGTCATGTTGTTTTATCAATGTTTAATGATCTAATATCTAAATGACTAATGTCCACTGTTTTATCAATGATAATAATATAAATAATAATAATGATAATGATAATAAGGCAATTCCTTACTTCATGTTGTGTGAGTGCTGATATGATCTGCTGGTCCTCTTCATTGAAATAGTTCTGAGATATGCTTCTCATTGACTGGTACACACTCAATACATTGTCCTAGTAGAATAAAATTAAAAAAATACTTGATTCCAATCAAAATTCATTTTTAAATAAATTTTTTAAAGTTGTTCCAAAATTGGGCCAAAGTCTCTGTACTATAGTACATGGTGTCTGACCAAATTTTGCCAAAAATGAAAAGGAGAGAATTCTCCATTTTATCTTCCCTCACCATCACTGGTTTGAACAGTATCTTCTCAGTCTCAGGGTTGGAGAGGTAGAGAGATAGGGACCTCTTCACAAGGGGAACTTCAGATCTTAGCAACTTATTAGTCTGTGATACAATAGCGTGGATCTCCTCTGAAATAATAAACAAACAAATAAACAAGTCACTAATTTTTCATAGTCTTTACTTGAGTCAGCAAATGGCTGCCTTGATATAAATTGAGCTGCTTCTTTCTTTTCTTTGCTGGCCAATTCAATGACAACATCAAATTTACTGAGCAAAGACTTCAGTGGATGAACAAGACTAGCAGTTGCATGCAGTATGAAGAGCTCACAGGCTTGCTTCAGCTGTAGGTCAACCTCCTGTACATGTACATCTTTTTATTATAAACATATTTTATAATAATGTGTACCTTTTTTGAGTCCAGTTGTGTTTCTATCAATTCAGGGACTCCTTCAAACAGAAACTCGAGGAAAGCATTGTTGCTGTTCAAAGAGAAGAACCTTGACCTTTTCTTGAGCAAATTAAAAGCAGCAGCTGCCAAAAACAGCATTTAGAAACAATGCTCTCTCTCTCTCTCTCTTTCAGCCATTACCTTTAGTCTTAGTGAAGTCAAGGGAGACTTCTTTCACAGAAAAGTTAACATTAAAGGCAGCAATCTGCTCCCTCAGTATCAGTAAATGTTTAATAAGAAACAGTTCAGAGTTTATGTCACCCTATCATCAACCATTAATGAATCCATTACTGATAATCCATACCTTCTTAGGCTGTATGGCATTTGCTGCTACATGTAATGAAGAGACACACTCACTAACCGCCTCTTGGGCTAAACCTTCAAATACTTTTCTCTACACAATAAAACAGAAGAAGATACTTAGAGTCACGTGTACCTGTACCATACAATACATGAACTGATGTTGATTTGTGTGCTAAAATACCCAAGGCTATAGCCCATGGTTTTTCCAAAAAATGGCTCCAAAATCACCCCCAATTTTTATTACATTTTTTGATACATATTGATGTCCTTATGCTGTGTAGAAAGTTTGAGCTAATTCCGACTTAAATTTTTTGAGTTACAGCCATTTTAAAAATGAGCAAATTTCTGAAAATTTCCCTGTACTATAGCCCATGGTTTTTTCCAAAAAATGGCGCAGAAATCACCCCCAATTTTTATTACATTTTTTAATGCATATTGACGTCCTTATGCTGTGTAGAAAGTTTGAGCTGATTCCGGCTTAAATTTTTCAAGTTACGACCATTTTAAAATGAGCAAATTTCTGAAAATTTCCCTGTACTATAGCCCATGGTTTTTTCCGAAAAATGGCTCCAAAATCACTCCCAATTTTTATTACATTTTTTGATACATGTTGATGTCCTTATGCTGTGTAGAAAGTTTGAGCTAATTCCGACTTAAATTTTTCGAGTTACAGCCATTTTAAAAATGAGCAAATTTCTGAAAATTTCCCTGTACTATAGCCCATGGTTTTTTCCAAAAAATGGCGCAGAAATCACCCCCAATTTTTATTACATTTTCTGATGCATATTGATGTCCTTATGCTGTGTAGAAAGTTTGAGCCGATTCCGACTTAAATTTTTCAAGTTATGGTTATTTAAAAACTTTAAATTTGTTAAAAACTACAGTTCAAGTTCTCTCATATACATTTGCATGTACAAGTTGATGGAGTACTCACCTCAAGGCACCTGTACAGTTTTGAAAGGAACATGAGTGTCCTCCTGACAGTGGGATACCACATAGCATGGAGATCAGTGATAGCTTGACCTCTGCCATATTTCTTCTTCTTACTGCCACTGGCACTGGATACACGAGACAAAGGAAAGGAAGAATTGTGAGGATCAACAGGAGTACTGGCTTCACTCTGTGAGGGAGGGAGGGAGGGAGAGGGTGAAGGAGGAAGAGAGAGGGTGAGGGAGGGAGGAGGGTAGCTAATGGCCTCTTACATCAGTGTCAAAGACTGAATCTGCATCTGAGAAGGTTTCGTTTTGGCGGCTCAAAGCAGCTGCTGCAGCCTGAGCCTCAGCCTGTTCAATAGAGGGAGTAATGTACACTGTACCAGCCACTAACCAGGACTATGAGTTTATCAGGGTAAGAGAGGTCACCTGGTGCTGGCCTGTATCTTTTAATATCAGTTTGAATATACCTCTGGGGGGAGGAGGAGGGGGCGGAGGAGTTAATAATGTTATATCAGTACAAATACCTGAGCTCTGAAGACAAGTCTCTGTTGTATGTCTCCTAAAAGTCCTTTGATTATTAAACCAAATCTCTCCAGCTGCTCTCCTTCATAGAAACATTAAAAAACTACTACACTACATGAACTTACCTTTTGGTTCAACAACCTCTTCAACCATTTCAACCTTAATAATATAAATAAATAAATAAATAAATAAATAAATAAATAAATAAATAAATAAACACCTTAAGTATAGTGCACAGATCTGTTAGAGTTTCCAAGTGGTTTATGTGAATGATGATCGGGCGGAGACTGTCGTACATTTGATAACAAAAACCTTCCAAGAGATCACTAAAGAGAGAGAGAACGAGTCACAATGGTTCAAAAGGTCTTATTCGAGTAACCATTAAGAGCATGTCGACACTTACTTGAGTTGTTGACTGTGTCTAGAGAAGAAGTGATAATACAACTGGTACTCATCCATACAAACCCTGGACACTAAATTACAGGCTTCTCTGATCTAAAATGAAGGAGGAGGAGGAGGAGAATAGTCTCTAATAAAGTGACCATGTACCAGTGAGCTGTATTCTGTTTGTTTGTGTTTAGTTAGTTCAAGAAGAGTAGCTGTCACTGATGGTGATAGCAAGAGACGTCTTTGAGATATGTAACACTGCAAGCAATCCTGTAACAGTGTGGTATAGCTGAAATAAAGAGAGAGGGAGGGAGGGAAGGAGAGAGGGTGACACAGCTGCTACTGCTGCTGTTATTAATGTACTAACTCTGAGGATTTCTCTGCTCTTAGTTCAACTTCACTCATCAAACTCTATCAAGAATAGAGCGTCACCATATGTAGTGACAGTGACAGCCGATCATACAGTACATTGTATAGGACATACTTTAAGTTTAGGAGCTGATCCTCTGAATTTACCATAAAACTGAGAATAACTGGTCTCAGGCATGCCCACTGACTGATGCTGCTGCTATAAAAATTAAATAAAAATAAATAAAATAAAATAAAATAAAATAAAATAAAAAGATGTAGATGTACCTGCAGAACTGATTGTGTGGTTGATCTGATAGTGTGAATGAACTGTTGCTTAATGGAGGAGAGAGCTTTAGACAGCTGCTGCTTATAACGAGCCAAATAAACTGAAGACTCTTTAAAATGAGGCTACAATAAGAGGAGGAGGAGGAGGAATGAGATATACTGTACATGTATGTAATGATGACTAAAGAAGTGTACATTTCAACTAACGAAATAATGATTGTATTAGTGGGCCCTATGTTACACAAAACTTAAAAATTAATTCACAGAAATACAAACTTTATATGGGTCACTCATAAATTAATTTTAATAGATAATAGAGATAAATTATAAAGAAAATCATTAAAATGTTCTGAATAGTCTTACATGTGACTCAATGAAGGCAATACACTCATCAAGACGGTTCAATAGGACTGGGAAGTGATCAGACGATGGAGAAAATGAGGGAGCATTTAACTTCTGTCCCAGCTGTTCCAGCTCCGTAAAATAGGAGAGTTTACTGGTGATAGCTTCGGCAAAGCCTGATAACTGATTCTATGGAGAATAAAAAACTATTTATGCATGTATACATGGGGTATAGGGTATTTCATGAAAAATAGCAAAAAGAGTTTTTTCCATTTAAAAAATTCTTCCTGATACATGTACATATACATGTTCTTATGTCGTATTTCAATTTTGAGTAGATTCCAATCACATTTGAATTTTTTTACAAATTTTTAAAGTTGCTCCAAAATTAGGCCAAAGTCCCTGTACTATAGTATAGGGACTTTGGCCAAAATTCACCGAAAATGAAAAGTAGAGAATTCTCCACTTTTATAATTTTTTCTGATACATATACATATTCTTATGTTGTGTTTAAAGTTTAAGCTGATTCCGATCACATTTAAATTTTTAATGAATTTTTAAAGTTGCTCAAAAACATGGCGGACACTTACTTGTTCTTGCACAAGTTGTTCACATGCTTCATGAAGAGCTTGCGTCTTCTCCGAGACAAGCTGATGCTTCCTATTCATATCATGGAGCGACTCAAGAGCAGCTGACAACTGATCCAACATACCACCACACTCAATACTGTACTGCTTCAAATGGGAACAATAATCCCTGAGGAGGGAGGGAGGGAGGGAGGAAGGGAGGGAGGGAGGAAGGGAGGGAGGGAGAGGGGGAGGGAGGGAGGGAGGGAGGGGAAGGGAGGGAGGGAGGGGCATAAAGCCAAACATGGTTTCTTCTCCCTAACCTATAGACACTGTCCTTATTTGTGACAACATCAGCATCCATTTCATCAAACCACGCCAGCAACTAACAATTAATAAAATAATGATTATTATTATTGATTAATTAATAATATCATGTACAAGTACCACACCTCTTGCATTGTCTGCACATTTTTCAATTTTTCTTCAATTTCAATTATCGTCTCATCTTTCTTGATCCTAGTAGGTATGATATCTCTACTGGATGATAACTAAAATTAATTTTAAAAATAAATAAATATATTATACTAATTAATGGTATCAAGCCTCACATTCCGAGGTAGTGGTCTATTCCCTGCTGTTGTACTTAGTTTCATGAATTCTTCTCTTGATGTCTCGTCCAGTGGAGCCAGTGACGACTCCCATTGACTTAAACGATCTCTAACTGACTTACCACTACCTCCTGCCATTTTGAAATGAGATCTAGTAGTTAAATAAACTGCTTAAGCTTTAACCCTTTGCACACTTAATTTATTAATATTTTGTTTGATTTTTAGGTTTTCTCTTCAGAAGTTCTTAATTCACAGCCCTGCTCATCATGAAGTATGTACTGTACCTTATTAAGTTTGTTTAATTAAATGGGAAGAGGTTAAAAACTAATCAAGCATTAATAATAATAATTCATTTCTAGTAACATGAAATCAGTCCGAGACATTACCCTGAGGGAGTTAGAGCTAGGTATTGAAGGTGGAGCTTCATGGCATCAGCAATACGCAACTAGTGCTTATATATTCATAGGTATCTTACAATATGTCACATAATCCTCAATTGACTTGTTATTAATTAGGTGGGTTGGACTATGATCTGACTGAAGGTGATGTTTTGTCTGTCTTTTCTCAGTAAGTAATAGCACTGGCGTCTAGTGTACACTTTAAAGTTTACACATTATTATTAATTTCCTGAGCATGGAGCATGTTTCTGGCCTTTGTCATACTAATCATCACTAATTAACTACCACATACTGTCAAATATTCCATAAGGACTGTGTGGCGTTCAAATTGAATGAAATATGTACTAGTAATCATCACTGTTTGAAAACATGCACTGCATATTGAAAATTAGTAATAATATAATTATACTGCTTATTTCAATGTTGTACTGATGTTACAGGTATGGGGAGATTGTGAACATTAATCTAGTGAGGGACAAGAAAACTGGAAAGTCGAAAGGTTTTTGTTTCATCGGATATGAGGATCAGCGAAGTACCATACTGGCAGTTGATAATTTCAATGGCATAAAAGTATTGGAATTAAAACAGTTGAAAGAAATACTTAATTTTAATTTTATATAATACATGCATCAGATGATATATTCTATTACAACAGCAGCTTATACTAAGCTATTGCTTATATTTTCATTTTAGCTTTGTGGGAGATCAATACGTGTTGATCATGTGCAGAATTACCGAAGACCAAAAGACGAACACGGGAATGAAATCATTGAAAAAGGTTGCGCACCAAAACCATTTTCACCTGAACCAAAGAAAAAGAAGAAGGCAAAGAAAGAAAAGAAAAGTAAAAAGAAAAAGAAGCAGAAGCTTGGAACTTCTAGTGACAGTGAAGGAATGAGCGATGATAGTGAAGAGAATAAAAAAGAAGCTACTGGAGAAAAGACTAGCCCAGAACAAAGAGAAGAAGTATCTGTAGAAAGAAGACGAAGTCCACATGAAAGAAAGGAGTTTAGGAGAAGAGAAAGAAGTCCAAGTTCAGGACGAGAGATGAGTCCTGTTGCAAGAAAGAGAAGTCCAATGGAAAAGAAAGCAGGAAGAAGTCGTTCTAGGAGTCCGGCTAAAAGAAGGAGAGAAAGAAGTCCAGCTGAAAGAAGGCAGAGGGAAAGAAGTCCAAGATGGATGAGTCCTCATATTGAGAGGAGGAGGAGTCCAATTGAACGGAGACCAAGAAGAGAGAGAACTCCCGAGAGAAGGAGAGAGAAAAGTCCAACTGAAAGAGGAAGAAGACATCATTGAAATTATTAATCTTATTGCATGCTACGAGTTAATTATATTTATTAATTATACATTTGGCAGAATAGCCTGCAGCAGTCAAACTTTGAAGATGGGCAGTCTTGGTGGACATGTAATTCCAGCTATCTTTTTCCTGGTCTATGGCATCTGGTGGATCATTGGCACCTTCTGGCTCTATTTGAGTCAAAAGTACAACTTGAAGATCAAACAGAAAGGATTCTTTGACATTGAGAACATAGCAAAGAAGTCTTACATACCAATATGTCTCCTTCCATTGTGGCCAATTGAACCAGTTTTGAAGATACTCTTTCCTTCAATGGGTATCATAATGGAAGTGTTCTTTAGAGTGAGGTCTAGTAATGACACAAACCACTATGAGACTGGAGTTTGGTCCATGTACCAGAGTGATGGCTCCTTTGGCATACAAGTCAAACTGCACCACATTACTATGCACCTTTGCTTCATAGTCTCTGGTATTGTTGATCTCCTCTCTCTTTGCAGTCGTTATCCCAAACACACCTCAAAGCTCTTCCTGGCTCTTGCTTTCTTTGTTGAAATGTTCCTCTTCTACTTCCACATTCAAGGTGATAAAGATCGGAGTCAATTGGAGGTTCTGATGCATGAGCTCCTCATATTCAGTATTGGGGTTTGTGTGGTGTTTGCTGCTCTAAGGATGGTGAGATCTTCTAACATACTAATCAATGGAGGATTAGCTGTAGGGATAACACTCCAAGGTACTTGGCTCATTGAGATTGGAGTTGTTATATTTAGTTCTGTCAAGTGGAAAGATGTCCATAACAACAACATGTTCATTGTGGCTTGTTTTGTCTGGCACTGTATGTGCATTATAGTTGGCATGTTCATACTCTTCACTGCAATGGAGTATGGAGTACAGCGATACACTAAAAAGAAACAAGTGTACCAGCTTTTGGATAAAGACTTGGAGGAAACACAAACATAACTTAAATTCTTTAAAGTGATAAATTACTTTATTATTTTTATTATAA
Source organism: Amphimedon queenslandica (assembly GCF_000090795.2). Classification (NCBI taxonomy): domain Eukaryota; kingdom Metazoa; phylum Porifera; class Demospongiae; order Haplosclerida; family Niphatidae; genus Amphimedon; species Amphimedon queenslandica. The sequence goes on along the minus strand of NW_003546250.1, from coordinate 229,298 downwards.
CTTTTTTGTAAGTTCCTTATCATGCAGCACAGGAAAATAATGGCTACTAATGCTCATGCATCAACTTTAACTCTAACTCTATAAGCTCCTTTTGCATCAAAAATGCAGAATTTTTCATTAAACTTGGCTCATGCATGGTATGATGGCTATAATGTTTATATTTCTCAGTAATAATGCAAGTAGCCTAGCTCAGTCATCCCTGCTGCATGTATACTTATAGTCTGGTTTATTTCCTGGGCAGTAACGCATGTTTTGTGGTTTCTATTTACACAGTAATGTCATTTTACTACAAGGGCTGCATGTGGAGAACTGTAGTCATAGCTTGCATACTATCATTTCATTAACATTAATTAGTGAAATACCTAATTAACTTAAAGAGTAAAGATGGCCAGAAGTGGAGAAGGGGGCAGTCTGGGTGGACACATAGTTCCAGCTATCTTTTTCCTGGTCTATGGCATCTGGTGGATCATTGCCACCTTCTGGCTCTATTTGAGTCAAAAGTACAACTTGAAGATCAAGCAGAAAGGATTCTTTGACATTGAGAACATAGCAAAGAAGTCTTACATACCAATATGTCTCCTTCCATTGTGGCCAATTGAACCAGTTCTGAAGATACTCTTTCCTTCAATGGGTATCATAATGGAGGCTTTCTTTAGAGTGAGGCCCAATGACACTGAGCATGACCAGCACTATGAGACTGGAGTTTGGTCCATGTACAACAGTGATGGCTCCTTTGCTATGCTTGTCAAACTACACCATATCACTATGCACCTTTGCTTCATAGTCTCTGGTATTGTTGATCTCCTCTCTCTTTGCAGTCGTTATCCCAAACACACCTCAAAGCTCTTCCTGGCTCTTGCTTTCTTTGTTGAAACGTTCCTGTTCTACTTCCACATTCAAGATGATAAAGACCGGAGTCAATTGGAGGTTCTGATGCACGAGCTCCTCATATTCAGTATTGGGGTTTGTGTGGTGTTTGCTGCCCTAAGGATGGTGAGATCTTCTAACATACTAATCAATGGAGGATTAGCTGTAGGGATAACACTGCAAGGTACTTGGCTCATTGAGATTGGAGTTGTTATATTTGGTCCAGTGGAGTGGAAAGATGTACATAACAACAACATGTTCATTGTGGCTTGTTATGTCTGGCACTGTATGTGCATTATAGTTGGCATGTTCATACTCTTCACTGCAATGGAGTATGGAGTGCAGCGATACACTAGAAAGAAACAAGTGTACCAGCTTTTGGATAAAGAGTGGGAGGAAACTCAAACATAAATTAATTAATTAACCTCAGCAACATCAGTTTTTACATGTTTATTTTGCTACGCTAATTATGGACACTCCCCCGGCTAAGATGGCTAGGCTCATACACATTATGAATAAATTATTTGATGCAGCATTGCTCATAAATGTCATGGTTATTATTCTTCAAAAAAATAATAATGTTTATGAAAAATTTTTTGAATTATTCTAAATACCGGTGCGCATGCGCAGTGCAAACACTCCCTCCCAAGATGGCGGATCATACAGCTAAGGATAGTAAACCAAAGTTTGATATGTCCCATTGGTATTATTGCTCTTTATGGTGGAGAAATTATCTGTATTGGCAATCACATCTTGCTAATTCACCTCAAGCTACTACTCAGCCTGTCTATACCCCGCCATTTCATCCTTTTCAACCACCTCCAGTACAAGTGGTAGGAGGAGCTAGAGGACCTTCATTTACTGTCCATATAAGATTGACTACTGGTAAGGTATCCTCAATACAGTGTCTTTAATTAGAACTGTGTTTAAATAGCTGTGCCAACCCACCTTGATTGGTTGATTACTCAATGTTGTTATAGACTTCTTCAGGTGAGATTGACGGTGGCCTATGAATATCATTACTGTTTATTACGGTATCCACCTACGGTGATAAGTGGCCGCCATTTTGGACGGCAAGATTCAATGGAGGATGAATGAAGAAAAGGCAAAACTGATTCTTTTCGTTGGCATGGAGCTTTTTCAAGTTACAAAAGCTGGTTGGAGGAAAGAATGGTCGCTGCTAAGCATCTCCTAAAAGGGATTTGGTGCAATATGAAGCATATTCTTTATTACATCTTGCTTTCTGCATTAGCCCATTCATACTCCATAGAAAGTTGCCGTCCATGAAAATTATTTCAGAGTCAGCCAGGCTCAGTCACGCCCCTTGCCGTATATCATTCTTTGACGTAATTCATTCTCACCCAAAGAGGTCTATTGTTATTATTATTATCACTTTGTTTACAGTTATTATTGTTATCATTATACATATACGTTAGGTTTTGAAACATACTTTGCTCCACTGTGGCGTCGTGCTGTTGCTGAAGCTATAGATACATTACTTGTGATGCTATTACTAAAATGGATACTACCATTGCTTGACTTTCGGTTAGACAAAGAGCTTGCATTGTGTGGGAAAAACTTTCTGGAATTTACATGCTCTTGCAGAAGTATTGTAATTTCATATTGTTGTGTTTTGTAGTATTCCTGAGGTTCTGTTTCTTGGTACTGATGAGATAATGGGAATGGATGATGAATCCATTGAAGAAGTAGCTTGGACTATGATTGTATTCTTCATCTCTGTCATTCTAGAGAGAACAGTTCACATATTAATGGAGGCAAGTATCATCAAGAGTATTGCATGGTGATTTTACTTATTTACACACATTATTACTGTTTACATTAATGGTATAAGAAGAGCAAAGCTCAATTAGGTTAGAAGCACATGATTAGGTACAATGTAATGTGTAATCAAAACATTTCATTGAATATGGTATCCCATTAGTCTAAACACTACGCTCATTCTTTTATTTACTATACTTCTGTTCTTGTTCCTCTTAATTTAGTTATTGTGTTGTCATAAGTTTGGCTGTACACCAGGAAAATGGCTGCTGGGTTTACGTGTGTTCAACTGTACCTCATTGCATTATACACAAACTGATCCATTCAGAACTGTGAAGATTGAACCAGGAAATAAACTAGGACTCTGGCAGTAAGTGTATGTAGTATACTGCCTCTAATCTCTCTCCCCTCTCTCTCCATATTAGGTCAACATTAAGAGCTGTCTTTAAATCAGTAGTCAGTTTGTTCTGTCCTCTTGTTATATTCTTTATTGTTATGGACAGAGGAAGACCTCAATATGATAGAGCTTTTCGTACTGCAGTTGTACATTATAAATATTTGTACAGACCAATTTAATTATTTACGGCTTTCACATCTTTAGAATTTTAAGTCACTAATGGCAGTTTAATTTACTGCAATCAGTGCAATGCAGCTTTGTATGAACACAACCAAAGTGGATTCATTATTATTATTATTCAGCATTCTATCTGGATCAAAAGTGGCTTACTAGTTACAATTGCTACGAATAATCATTGATTTTAACTACTCTATTTAGATCTATGAGAATAATCAAACAAATTTAATTAACCGAGGGCGTATCCCGAGGTTAATTAATGTTTCCAAGGTAATCTAAACCACGTAGAAACCGAAAATGCGTTGTCTGGGTTCTTTAGATTATAGTCAGGTAATGTTAGGCAGTGGGCTCGTTACCAACAAGGATGATGCTGTTGCTAACCAGTCTTTTCCATGTTCTGAAAAGTTATTGGTCAGTGATTTTACCTTGGGAGACGCCGTAGCGACAGCACAAGACAGTTTCAAATCAAAACTAGCTAGGTCCGACAAAGATATCACTCGGCAATGTCTTCTACAATACTAGCCTCAGTAGCCTGTCCTGTTAGAGCTCTGCAGCAAACAGCACAAGGACAAAGATACGCTATCCCAAACCAGCAAGGAGTGCTGGCATCCGTAACCGGCGAAAAAACGAGGGTAGAAACAATTATTGGTGCATAAACCAATGGAATACTTGGTGTAGGTGCATGGAAGCTACAACTTGATGAAACTCCGTCTATGATGTCTCTCAGTTGCGAAGGCCGGCTAGCAAAATCTATGGAAAGGTTTGTCCTGGAAGTGAGGAAAAAGACGGCACTGAACTTATGTTCCTTAGTTCCTAATACTCTATACCACATGGTGTGTGGTATCTAGCTGAACAAAACTACCAGCAACAAAACAACAAAACAATGATGACAAAAACAATGTTTGAAATGGGAGGAATAAAAGGAGTCAAAACTAATCATTCTTTACAAGCAACTGCAGCGACCCGTTTATACAAAGAAGGTGTTGACGAACAACTGATAATGGAACGCATTGGTCACCATAGCATCGATGGAGTGAGAAGCTACAAGAGGACATCACAGCTGAACAAATGATTGAGATATCAGATATTTTAGTGAACACTCAAAATACTCAACAAACAAAAAACAAACAAACAAAAAAAATTCTTTCAGTAACTGCACAAATTAATTTTGAGCTCCGCCCCGTTGTCCATTTGGCACTTTTTATTTTTGCTTAGTCACGCTGTTGATTCCGAGGAGTGCCGAGGTTGGATGACCTCGGATGAATCCAATGATGAATGACTTGACTCTTCTTTTATCAATTAGATCTTTATAATCTACAGTACTGTATAACAATTTTTATAGACCAGTTGTACTTTCTAACCGCATGCGCTGATTCGCGCCACGGTGATTTTGATTTGAAATTATGATACTGATTTGCGGTTTTTTTCCTTCATTCGGCGGTAGCTATAATAGTCATGGCAGGGTTTGTTCCTCGTGCTGATAAAGTCTGCCTTCAATAAGCAAGGCATACTTTTGTGAACTTATTTCTTTGTCCACCCACTCCAGTATAGTTTTAAACTGGTGAGTTTCGCATACACAGTCACTTATAGCATCAAACAGGACTAAATTCAGGAAAAGCTAGCTAAGCATGACTCAGCTTTTTTTTAGTGGGCTGAGTTATGCCAGTTTATTTGTAGTATTTTTATTTTTGAGCTCAAAAGGCTATAAAAGAAAGCTACATGGTCTATGTTGCACTTCCAATAAAGACTTTGGTGCTATTGTATGTATAAATAAATAAATACCTAGTCTGGCTGGTAGTTTGTTTTTAATGGGTGTGGCAAGGGATTTTTGAAAAAAAGCCAAGACAACTGAATCATGGTTGATCCAAATTTTGTATACACATTTCCTTTATAGAATTCAACATGGCCTCTCATTCACTTGTATTGACAAAAAAAGCTTATTCGATTTTAGAAATTTCTGATGCGCAGCAAAAGCAACAAGCAAAACGGTCAGACACAGAAACAAGAGCCATGGAGAATCAATTTGCTTGTTTCGTTGCGACTCGATTAGGAGTAAAATTTTTGTACTGTGAATCAAGGTTGGGTGCCATTTATGGAAGTATTAAAGGAGATCGAAGAGAAATCCTCCACTCAGTTGTTGAGAGACTTGGCTTTCTTAAGACACAAGGCCTTAACCCAAGTGAAGTTGATCTATCAAATGCTTTGTTACAACATGGTATATCTTCTTTAAGTATCTCACACAAACCTCCTGATCAACTTGATTCACTTGAAAACATTTTTAAAATGGCACATGACCTCAGGCTCGTTGATATGAGAACTATACACGATGAACCATACTCTGATCATCTGATTCAAAAGTTCTCAGCAGCTGTATATCTTAGTCGGGAGCCACTGATGACTCTTATTGAATTCATTAAACAAAATATAATCAGTCAAAACAACAAATTAACGATACGAGTAGAAGATGAACATGAAGTAAAAGTGGGAAAGGATTGCAGTGAAGTCCTTACGTACGTATTTGGACTAGCAAAAAGTGGGTTAAACGATAGTTTATCTGACGCCTTGCCTTCAATCATTCAGTTTATGTGTCAGACAATCGTCACTACTGAGCCTATTGTTGATGACAGAATAGCTCTTGTTATTTTAGCATGTCTTCGACAAGCACAAGATTTTACACTGTGTAGAAAGGTTCACCATGAACATTTTAAAAGACAAATCTTCTCATACCAATTTAGTTTTTTAGATTTGACGGATTTAGCCTATTACTTGTCCTGTACTACTTCAGAACAACAATCATGGACAATATATTATAATGACAAAGTTACTGGAAATGCTGTTTCTTCTTTCGTGAGCCATATCAACAAACAATACAAAATAACTGTGCATTCTAAATTGCAGCCTGACATCACAATGAAAGAACAAGGAAGAATTATCATTAGCAATAGAAATCTCGATCACTTGAAGAGTGTTCTACTGTCATCAGTAGCTTCTATCCAGTCTGACATGTCAATGGTACTAGGAATGGAGGCTATGCAAGAAGGAATATCACCAACTCCTCGTTTACCTTCTGATCCCCCCAGTACACTGGCTTTTTCAGTTTCTCCTCTACCATATAAGTTTGGTTATATTTCAAAAGTGAAGTATGAAGCAATGCAAACTGCAGAAAACGTCACGTATTTTAACATGGTCAAAGATGTCATGGCTACCTCGCTCCAGTCTTATTCAAGACAACCGCTAGAGTGCCAGTATCGTAAAGCTGATCACATTTGGATCACTGGCAGTCAGTCCTTGAGACATCATTTCTATAAAAATGTCCTCATTGCACCTTATGTCCCCATGCACTGGGTCAAGGTATGAATGAAATACACTTATCATACACTCTGTAGTCTGTACAATGCACTTAATACTTGTTGTGATGAGAGGGTCACTCTATTTATTAATTCATAGAATATGTATGTGTCTTTGATCTGTGAGTGGGCCAATGAGCATCAGTTTAATGAATGTGCTTATAATTCTATTTGTAGTCTCCTTGGGAATGTGGTGTAACTAAACATACTATGAAACATCACCTGTCAAAGCTGTGGCTTATTTATAGTACATGTACATGTACACGTATCTAGTATTGGGTTTCCTGATAAAGTTTTCTCCCCTTTTTCTTTCTCATTTGTATGCCCATGTACATGTATAGGTCAAGCAACCTGATGGAAGTGCAGAGTTGGAAGCCAAATATGAAGGAAGAGCCAACGCTGAAATGCAATCAGACATAGTCTCACCTGAGACCTCAGAAATAGTTCTTCTTAATTCTCATCGCTACACTCAAATATCAATCACCACTTTAACGGGTGAACAATCAGTCATTTCTTTATATAATAATTCAGAAGAGGCTGAGCCCCCTGGTTTTATTGGCTGCGATTATCTAGCACCTGCTCATGAGGTGAAAAGAAAAGTACTTTGGAAGGAAATGAAACCGTTTGATATTGTGAAAGACGAGAGAGTTGGGAGAGAGTTACCACTTCCCTCGAAGAGAGGGACTGAGTCTGGGGATATGACAGCAACTACTGCATCTAAAGCTTTGGACGATGATCCTGACAGATTCAAACCATCTACTCGGTAAAAGATAATAAATAATATAATAATAAATATTAATGATAATAATAATATCTTGTCTTTCATAGACCAACCAGTTCAGTTTATGATACGACTAAGAGCACAGCTGGTGGTATCCGTCCACTAGGTGTGACTACCGCCAACGAGCAACAGATTAAGAGACAAGCTTTAGAGGCTTTTGATACTGCTGGTCAATGCTTTTATGTAAGGAGATACTGTAACTGGATGTGTATATCATATTTATTTATTTTAGGGTGATAATATTAAATTCTTCAGTGGAAAGGTTTATACACAACCTAATGCATTACCAGGAGCAAGAGTGTTGAGGGAAGGAGGAAATGGACTTATATTAGAGGTAAGGAGTGGATATACATGTACATGTACATTTAGTTCACTTATAAAAGCATGTTTTTAATTGTGAGAAACCTTGTATACATGTAATTGTGTTTTCTTTCCAAAATGTCAATCCCTGTGTGTCTACATGTATAGATATATTATGAAGGGACACCATATGCTGTAAAGAGAACTGCCTTCAGATGGAGAGAGATCCTGATCATGCCTAAACTACACCATGAGAATATTCTACAGCTAACGGCCATGTTGATGGGCCCTCCCATTGAAGGGTATCCAAGGAGACGATATGTTTATCATTATTATCCTCGAATGACAAGTACTAGAGACTAATGGAGAGAGACTGTTGGTCACTGTCTCTTTCTTTTCTTTTTAGATGATCTCGGCCGACTGATTGGTTCTTACGAGAAATATTGTTTAAGGACTTTAAAAGATAAATTTAAGAATGAAAAATTACTACTAAATAAAATATTGAGCAATTTTAGGTAAGCAGCATCATTAGTTTATAATACCATTAACATACTGTACATTCCTCAATTAATTATCCTACGTTAGGTTTGTTGCTAGGGAATTACTCAAAGGATTAGATTATCTCCATACTCTACCAAACCCGATCGTCCATCGGGACATTAAACCGTCCAACATATTAGTATTAACTGATTGTGACTGCCCCAACCCTCTGGCCTGTGTCTGCAGGAAAAGGCCAAGAATTGTTAGAAGAAAACTTCACATGAACATATTATGGTCTGTTTCTGTAGGTTTTATCTGATTTTGATGCGAGTCTTGAGCTCGCTACAGATGGTACTCTCCACCCTGATCCTCCTCGCTCTCTCATGACTCAAGGGTTCTACATATCCTCCGAGAGAACCTACCACATTTCCCCTGTCGGTACAATTGGGTTTAAGTCTCCTGAAGGTTTCATTCACATGATTGGTAACAGTGCTGATGTGATGCCTGTACTAACCACTAAAGCTGACATATTTAGTTTTGGTCTTGTGATGCTATTAATAGTACTAGCTGAAGAAGGGCCTAGGAGTATGTCTAAAGTTAGTAACCGCCCGCTCACAATCAACACCACTCACTCCAATTAACAATAATTGTTTATTGTTGTTTTTAGATGGGTGTGTTGCTATTGTCTCTTAATACTTCAAAAATGAAAGTTGATTGTACTCCAAAGTCTCCAATGGGCACTGTAACTATCACTGATAAAGATATCAATAAAATATTACCAGTGAGTTTGAAATATGCACCATAGTGACCATACACCTGGTAATTTGACATTTTACCAAAATAAAAGTGGTTATGCATGCTGAATGGTACATGAACACAAATTTGAACTTGCCAATCACCAAAAATTGCTTAATTGTGATATTATTTATTTCTTTCTCTACAGTTTCACAGATTAAAGTCAGAATTTACTGCTAGTCTTCCAGCTGTTGTTGAATTCATCACTAATTCCTTAGAAATTGATCCAGAGCATAGGCCAACAGCTAAAGACCTCTTACGTCATCCGTTTCTTGATGAAACAGGGAAATACTGATTACTAAGTGCTGTCATACCTTAAAGAAAATAAGCTTTAGGGTTCAACTTAAATTTTAGATGTGCAATGTCTGCATGTACTTGTGAAACTGCAGTAGTATTTTAATCATGAGTATTTTGCAATTCACTCTATGTAGCTATAACGTGATCCCTAATAACATTGTTCATAACACTTCTCCCTTTTTTTCTCCAATGTAATTAAAATAATGATCATTAACAATTATTTAAGCCACACCCCCTGGTAACACAAATGATAAATAAATCCCAGATTTCCCCCAGTTCTGTCTCTGTGTTTGATAGACTGAGGTCCAGAGTATGAAGGCAGCTATCCATATCAGTGCACCCAACCATGAGAACAAGACGTAGCGCCTTATCCTGGTCGTCACTTCACTTTTAACAAAGAATCCTTCCCTAATGAACCAGAGACCGTTCACTAGCCACACAAACGGAAGACCAAAGCAGCCAATGATGAAATACCTCCTGCATATCAACAGCTTCTCCTCTGAAGACACTGACTCGCTGTTTAGATTCATTTTTATAAATTTTTTTGTACAGAAGTGAAGAGAAGAAAAACAATCAATACACCACACCCAGAATTAGCCACGCCCACTTTGGTCTAGTATTGACCACGCCCACTATAATTTGGCGGTGCAGTGTGCACACGTGTCGTGTACCTGACGTTTTCGTCTTCTCTCTGAGTCCTCTCTCTCTTTAAAGTTATGGAAGGAGACCTTTATGATGAGTTTGGTAATTATATAGGCCCAGAGCTGGAGAGTGATGAGAGCGAAGAGGAGGAGGACAGAGAAGAAGAGGACGAGGAACAAACAAATGAAGACATGACACTACCAGAAGTGAGAGAGGGAGGGAGGGAGGGGTTGATTATTATTAATATTATTACAGGACGATGAAGGTGAGGATGACATGGAGACTGGTACAGTGGCGCTGGTCGCTCCAGAGACACAGGCCGTGGTGTTGCATGAAGACAAGAAATACTATCCAACGGCAGAAGAAGTTTATGGACCTGAAGTAGAGGTATGTTTAATGTGGGTGGAGCTAGAATGGAGTGGGAGGGGCTGGTGTTGCAATAAGTTTTTTGTACATGTAGTATGTACCTTTATTTAATTAAGTGTGTAGGTGTTGTATTAGGAAAATTTGCACCTTATCATTTTTGGCAAAATTTCTATAGGGACTTTGGCTCAATTTTAGAATAACTTTAAAAATTCATAAAAAATCCAAATTTGATTGGAATCAGCTCAAACTTTCTACACAACATAAGAACATGTATATGCATCAGGAAATGTTATAAAAATGAAGAATTCTCTACTTTTCATTTTTGGCAAAATTTGGCATGAAACCCTGTACTTTAGTACAGGGACTTTGACCCAATTTTGGAGCAACTTAAAAAATTCATAAAAATGCCGTTTGATTGGAATTAGCTTAAAGTTTAGTAGATGTATATTATTATTAATTAATTAATTAATTAATTAATTATTATTATTATGTAGACTATCATACAAGAAGAGGATACTCAACCATTGACAGGTGAGGGGGTGGGGTCAAGGGTGTGACCTGTTGGGCTTTATTTAGAACCAATTATTGCACCTGTGAAAAAGAAGAAATTTACGATACAAGAAAAGGGACTGCCCCGCACTAACTATAAGATTGAGTATGTAAACCACTGGTATTTGGAGTATTTGATTGTTCGTCACTTCTGAAGGTTTTTAGCCGACCTCATGGATAGTCCTCAACTGATTCGTAATGTGGCTATAGTCGGGCACCTCCACCATGGAAAAGTATTTAATTTGTTTGTTTGTTTGTTTATGATGTTGTTGTTGTTTAGACGTCATTTGTTGACAATTTAGTCGAGCAGACTCATCCTGATATCTATGTTGGAGAAACTAAAAATGTAAGAAATGGTTAAAAATGTAACAGAAACTTATTTCTTCTCTCCCTCTCCCTCAGTTAAGGTATACTGATACTTTATTTACTGAACAAGAGGTATGTTTGTTGTTTGTTGTTTGTTGTTATTGTTTATTGTTGTTGTTGTTGTTTATCAATAGCGTGGTGTTAGTATCAAGAGCACTCCATTGACACTAGTACTACCTGACACAAAGGATAAATCATTTTTAATGAATCTCTATGATACACCAGGTAATTGGTGGGTGTGGTCACAGCACAACACCATCGATCAGCACTGCTGTGTGTGTTTGATCTTAATAACTTGTGCTAATATTAATATAATTATTGATTAATTAGCATTGCAGTATCTGCTCTATTGCTGCTAGTGTCAGTCATTGATATACATCACGTGATGTCATGTGACCTCATCTTTGGTCATGTGACCTAATCTGTCTCTATTAGGTCATGTTAATTTTTCTGACGAGGTGACAGCTGCTTTTCGTTTGTGTGATGGAGTAATGATTGTAGTGGATGTATCAGAAGGAGTAAGAGCATTATTATTATTATTATTATTATTATTCTTTTTATTGTTGTTAGGTTATGATGAATACTGAACGACTCATTAAACACGCTTTACAAGAAAAACTCGCCATCACAATTTGCATGAACAAGGTATCCTAATTTAACTGTTGACCACGCCCACTATTAATTAATTAATTAGATTGATAGGTTGATATTAGAACTAAAGCTACCGCCACAAGACGCTTATTATAAACTGAAACACACTTTGGATGAGATTAATAGTTTATTGAGGTATAACTGAATTTATTATTATTATTATTATTATTATATTTAGTTTATATTCTGAGTCGACGGAGGGTGTGGTCGTCTCTCCGTTGCTAGGCAACGTCTGTTTCAGCTCCAGTCAATATGGCTTCTCCTTCACTCTAGAGTCTTTCGCTCAATTGTACAGTGACCTTTATGGTAATGGCCACCTTCCTTATATGCTAATGTTATTATTATTAATTTGCAGGTGGAGGGTTTTCTCCTAAAGAATTTGCTAAAAGACTTTGGGGAGACATTTACTTTAACAAGACAAAGTGAGAGAGAGAGAGTTTTATTTTATTTTCTTTTTCTCCAGGAGGACATTCACTAAAAAGATTCCATCAACCGACAGTCAAAGAACTTTCATCGAATTCATTTTAGAGCCACTGTGAGTCAATCCTGTTGCCACGGTAATGTAGCCCCACCCCTCGTTACAGGTACAAGATATTTGCACAGACAGTAGGCGACGTTGATACAACCCTACCATCAGTTCTTAAAGAATTAGGTACTACTTAAATAATTTATAAAATAATAATCAATATATTATTGTATTTCTGTTAATATCTTTAAAGGCGTGTTTTTGAGTAAAAGTGAACTAAAGTTAAACATCAGACCTTTACTGAGGCTGGTCTGTCAGCGGTTCTTTGGAGAGGCGAGAGGTAAGTGAAGTATCAGATATCACTTGTACTTGTACTTGCACAGGGTTTGTTGATATGTGTGTGAAGCATATACCATCTCCTGTGGAGGCTGCTCGAACTAAAGTTAGAATAGACATCTTTATATTCTATTTGATGCTCCTTTTGTGAACAGATAGAACACACGTACACTGGTATACTGGACGATGACGAATGGACGCAGAGCCTAATGACGTGTGACTCGGACGGGCCACTAATGGTTCACGTTACTAAACTGTATCCAACTCAAGATGCCACACAATTCCATGCATTTGGACGAGTGATCAGTGGAACATGTAATATGAACTTTAATATCTTATTATTATTATTATTTATTTATTTTATTATTATTGTTGTTGATAGTATACAGTGGGGAGCAGGTGAGGGTTCTTGGTGAGAGTTTTACGCTAGAGGATGAGGAAGATTCTAAAGTTTGTCAAGTTGGTAGACTATGGGTGGCAGAGGCAAGGTTAGGAGTGTGGTCACTAGTTATTAATAGTTATTAATGGTTATTAACAGATACACTATTGAAATAAACAGAAGTCCAGCTGGTACCTTTGTACTCATTGAAGGAATTGATTCCACAATAACCAAGACAGCAACTGTCACTCAATTGAGCGGAAGTGAAGACGTAATATAAAAATAATTAATAATTATGATAACACTCTAAAACTCTCTCTATTTTTTAGGCTCAGATATTTCGTCCATTAAAGTTCAACACTCAGTCTGTGATAAAGATTGCAGTTGAGCCTGTCAATCCTTCAGAGCTGCCAAAGATGTTGGACGGACTACGGAAAGTTAACATGAGCTATCCTCTTCTTGTCACTAAAGTAAAACTGTTCATTATAATGAATGATAGAGCTTCACTATAATGGCTCTTCTTCTTGCCCCAGGTGGAGGAGAGTGGGGAGCACGTGGTGTTGGGCACTGGCGAGTTGTACCTGGACTGTGTCATGCATGATCTCAGGAAGATGTACTCTGAAATTGGTGAGAGGATATCTATGATAATTATGTTATATGCATGTAACTTTTAAAACCGACTGCTCTTCTCTCTCTCTTTTAGATATCAAGGTAGCTGATCCAGTGGTTGCTTTCTGTGAGACAGTAGTTGAAACCTCATCATTAAAGTGTTTTGCAATGACTCCTAACAAAAGGTGCATATGTTATGCTGTTATAGTCTCCAGCAAAGACCAGTTTATACAAGTACAAGAGTGTTAACCACATTATGAGACAACCCACGAGACCTTTTACAATTAATTGAGTATAAAATCAACAATCCTTGTCAGTAGCTGCATGCCTTGCACTGTTACGGTTTATTACAAAATTTTTGGAAGGGTTATTAAGACCCTGAAATGTAATTCTACTTTGTATTATTTTTGACCTCCCAAATGGGTCCCAATTTTATTAAATTTTCTGTTGTATAATTTGACTTTTTATATACATTTCCTTTACCAAATAAGGAACAAGTTGACAATGATAGCTGAGCCTCTTGAGAAAGGATTAGCCGAAGACATTGAAAATGAAGTGGTACAGATGACCTGGCCAAAGTGAGCTCTCCATTAGCCACACCTACTTACTCCTCCCACTTAGGAAGAAACTCGCTGAGTTTTTTCAGACCAAGTACGAGTGGGACTTACTGGCTGCTCGTTCCATATGGTCGTTTGGCCCTGAAATGACTGGACCCAATATACTGGTGGATGACACACTGCCTACTGAAGTATGGGATCATGTGACTGTCATGTGACTCTTAGTGTGTATAGGTTGATAAGACCCTCCTCCACTCTGTGAGGGACAGTATTGTACGTGGGTTCCAATGGGGAGCCAGAGAAGGACCTCTTTGTGAAGAACGTACGTGAGATTTTAAATAATGTACTGTCAATGTTCAAAAATGGGGTCAAAGTCCATAGTACAGGGATTTTGGCCGAAATTCACCAAAAATAAAAAGGAGAGAATTCTTTATTTTTATAACTTTTCCTGATACATATACATGTTTTTATTTTGTAGAAAGTTTGAGCCGATTCCGATCACATTTGGATTTTTTACGAATTTTTAAAGTTGCTCCAAAATCAGGCCAAAGTCCCTGTACTATAGTACAGGGACTTTGGCCAAATTTTGCCAAAAATGATAAGGAGAGAATTCTTTATTTTTATAACTTTTCCTGATACATATACATGTTCTTATATTTTGTAGAAAGTTTTAGCTGATTTTGATCACTTTTGGATTTTTTTACAAATTTTTAAAGATGCTTTAAAGCCATTATTTAATGTACATGTGCTATTGCAGTGCTTGTCAGCCCACATGCTTCGTGTAGTAGTATCAATTTAATTTTTTTCTAGCGATTAGAAATGTTAAGTTCAAGGTACTTGATGCAAAGATATCGGAAGACCCTTTACAAAGAGGAGGTGGTCAGTTCATCCCTACTGCCCGTCGTGTGGCCTTCTCTGCCTTTGTAATGGTACGTACACCCCACCCTCTCACATGATAGTCACCTGACATTAGGCCACGCCCCGTTTAATGGAACCCTACTATCTAGTGGAGGTACAAGCACCTGCTGATTGTGTATCGGCTGTGTATTCAGTCCTTGGGAAGAGACGGTGAGTCTATCGGTGGTCATGTGACTGTCATGTGATTGTATTGCAGTGGTCATGTGACTCAAGATGCTCCTGAGCCTGGGTCTCCTCTTTATATCATAAAAGCTTTCATTCCCGCCATCGACTCCTTTGGTTTTGAGTCAGACCTTCGTACCCACACTCAGGGACAAGCCTTCTGTCTATCAGTGTTCCACCACTGGCAGGTAGGCGTGGCTTATACTGACCACACCTCTTTAATTAATTACTAATAGATAGTTCCGGGAGATCCTTTGGATAAGACTATCCCGATAAGACCATTGGAGCCACAACCTGCTCCTCATTTAGCCAGGGAGTTTATGGTGAAGACTAGAAGGAGAAAGGTTAGGCATTTTAAATGGCAGATCTATGTCAATAAATCACAAACTGGTCATATACCAGCATAAGACATTACATGTTCTCTGCCCCCAAAGGGTTTACCTGAAGATGCTTCCATAAATAAGTTTTTCGATGAGCCGATGTTACTGGAACTGGCTAGGCAGGACATTATGCTCAGCTATCAGATGTGAAGAGAGGAAGGAGGAGACATCATGTGTCATGATTATTTTAATTTTAATTTCTTATTTTGAAATTGAAAAGGAACTTTAACGTTATACACAAAACAACAATAATAATAATAATACCGTTATTAAGAAAACACAACACCAGAAACAAATAATAATAATAACAAATACATGTACACGGTACATAGTGTCTACAATAAAGAAGAGATAACTTTATATATAAATTAATAGAAAGACTTGATAACCTACCACTAACTAATAATAATAATTTTGTTTTATTGATCAAATCTGACTGGGTGAATGAGAGTACTGACCATTTGGGGTGACTGCTTGTAAATTCTTTTCTTTCTTGTACCATCAGAACCCTTTTCGTACCTCTCATAGACATACTCTTCATTTGTCGCTACCTCACAGTGAGCCAGCTGGACCATTGAGATAAGATCCAGTTCCTTGTAATGTTCCTTGAGAGATTTAGTGAGCTCTATGATGTACCAGGATCCAATGTCAGTGAAACGACAAGCTTTGGTCTTTGGAGTGGTTGCGTAACCGAAAAAGACGTCGCTCTCATCCGGTATGAGAATCCGATTGGACGATGTGTCACCATCAAATTGCACAGCATGGGCTTCAGGGAGGTGGATACCACGACAAGCTTGGACGATGAATATCTTGGGTTTTCCTAGGAGAGAAGGAATACCGACAATCTCTGCTTTTATGTCATCCAAGTACACTGGCTTGTTGTCGCTGCCAAAGATTTTACCGGAGTCGCCATGAGAGAGGAGGCAGCAGACAAAACTGTTGTAATGGGTGTGGTCAGTCTTTATTATGCCGTCAATGAGAGCCAGAATCTCATCAGCTGTTTGGTTCCGATGGTGCGAGCAGATGTACCCAAGCAACTGAAATGTTTTGACGAGATTATCGTCGTCATTCTCAGCTCCAACACGTTTCTCATGTCCAGCAATATCGATATTATTAATTATGAGGGCGTGGCCATGATGACCATTGTACTTTTGCATTGGGTAAGGTTTGATTACTTTAGTTGTGGGCGGGGCTGGCTGTGTGGGTGGAGCCTCTTTTTGAGTAGACGTAGCTGGAGTAGGCATGGGAGGGTGTTCCTTCTTTCTACCCACGTGTAAAATCCCATCGAGTAACCCTTTACCATCGGTCTGTGAAACCCTGTCTTGTCCAGGATCTGGTTCTGGATGTTCCGAAGTTTTGTACTGAGTAGGAGGGGCAATAATGGGCGGAGTCTGATGATGCATGACAGGTGGGTGAGGAAGACAAGCTCCACCCCCTACCCCGCCCCTTGAGGCCATTGAAGAATGAATTGAGGCCCCGTCACTGACCTGCTGACTAGGAGCTGTGCTAACTGAAAATAAAAATAAAATAAAATAATAATCAATTAGCACTCACGGTTGCTTGATTGAACAGAGTCTCCTTCCTCTTGTCTGTTCTCCTCCCGACCACTTGAATAATAGCTGCCGGTAGTGGGCGTGGTAGCACAATAAGTGGGTTTGGTCCCACTAGTGCTACTGGACTCCTCAGTTTCAGCAACACTAAATGGTCCAATGGTGCTATTGGTCAACGGTCCAATGGTGCTATTGGTTGATCTACTGGTACTCGTGGGGTCGAGGGACAATCGGTCAAGGGACGGTGGGTCATTGGAGCTAGAGATTGAGCCAAAGGATGTTGTGGAGGTATTCCGAGAGAACTGTGGATCATAGGTCTCTTGACGAGGCTCCATAGCATTTGAGATACTCTGGGAACGACTGGGAATAGCTGCACTGCCAACTAGCGGAATAAGAAGAGATGGAGTTACATGTACATTTGTACTGTACCATACAGCTGGTGATTGTGGAGGGATATATTGGGCAATTTGGTATTTTGAGCCATTCGCCAAAATTACACTGACTATTTGATCATTTACAATGCGCATGCTCAATGGCACATGGCTACTAATTCACTAAATTAAAACTCCAAAAATTCAACAAATTTTCCCTCCAAAAGTATTTTCTTACTTGGATGCTTCTTGGCGAGACGCTGAGCCAGTGCCACATTAGCTCCGCCCACATCACTAGCTATCTTTGATATGAGCAGGCGCCAGGAGGGAGGTCCCTGTGACGTTACATTGTACTGACGATTGAGCCATGCCTTCATAACGTCTTTCAGTTTAGGACGCTCAGGTAGGACATCTCGTATACGCAGTGCCAAGGCCAGGTCCTCTGCCCTGTGTCTGACTGGATTCATCTCCTCCAGGATAACAGCAAGAGTTTCCTTAAGGATGTCATCATATTGCTGACTGGAACAATCCTCTGAAAGTAATAATAATTACAGAGTTGTGATTTGTATATTTACCAGGACAGTTTGGCAATGGCGTGTTATCTACGCTGCTCCAATCCATTTTATTACAAAGAGAGAGAGAGAAGCTTCTGCCCTGTTCTGATTGTAAGGATAGGCGGGGCTATAATAGGCGGGGTCAAACATTAATTAATTAGGTCTATGAATAAAACAATAATAATTTAAAAGATGCTAATATTCAATCAATGCAGTGTTGCTGTGTCTAGTAACGCGATATTCTCTTGTCTCTCTAGTAGTTTGTAATGGTCTTAGACCTTTTCCTCACACCACTCATTCTCTTTCCTAATCTGTTCCTCTTCTTCTGGAGTAAAATCATTCTTTATGTTAAATGTCTTCCTAATTTCCTCCGGAGTTTTCCCTTTTATCATGTTAGCGACAGTTTTACACGTCACATCAAGAAGTCCCTTGATGTCCAGATAGTTAGCCGCCAGTATCAGTTCAAAGAGAGTTCCCTGATCAACCTTAAGAAACTCTTGGTCCCAAGGTTCTATATCGTCAGTTCTTTTCTCTCTATTTTCTTCATCTTCTGGAGGAGGCGGGTCATCCTTATGATGTGTTGCCCATTCTATTACCTAATATGGAGATGGGTGGAGTCATGTGGTCACATGACTGAGTACCTTTTTCATGATTGGTCCGTTAACGTTTGGTAGTGGTACGGGTTCATCATCGTCCTCATCCAATCCAAGGTCCTCAATCATTGTCTTTATCGTGTTTGAGGCTTTGGCTATGTCTACTTCTACCTGAAAAGGCGGGATTATCAAGCTAGGCTCATCTATGTGTTATCCTTACCTCAAATATTTCACCATCGGAACTCTGCAACTTGATTGAAGGCATTTCAGCTTCAGTTTTGTACCTTCTCTTGAGAGATGAACACCTTTCTAGCTATCTTCTTCTTCTTATAATTTATAGCCTCCTCTTTTGAGGAGAGTACCACCTTAGTGGAAGAAAAGATAGAGCAATTTAAATCACGTGAGCTATTAATTAATGAGCCCCGCCCAATCAAGCATGGTACCGGTACGCGATACGTACAACATGAAAACCGTTTTAAGCTGCAGCTCTTTAGTTTGTCTGTTCCACAAGCAAGTCCTTATAGCGTCGGGTATTGACATCAGAAAATGGAGGCTGATAGAGGTACAGCTTCAGAGACTACCAGAGAGTCTCGCGCCTCTCCTCCAGCTGCTCCGCCTGGAGCAGAACCTCTCAAAGAAGAAGCAAGCCCGAGCCAGCAGCCAGCCCCTCCGCCTCCCTCACCAAACGGTGCAGCTAAGTCAGGCTCCTGCCCTACTAATGGAGATGCAACCCTAGGACTCTACAAGAAAGGCTACATTCTTCAGACCACCATTGGCAATGGAGCTTATGCTAAAGTAAAGCTTGCGCACTCCGTCTCTATGAACAAGAAGGTTGCTATAAAGATAGTTGACAAGAAGAAAGCTCCACACGACGTCTTGACAAAGTTTCTACCAAGAGAAATCGATGCACTTCAGGCAATGAGAGGCCATGATAACATCATATATCTTCATGAGGTAATACACACCAATGACAAGATCTTCATGGTAATGGACCTAGCTGACAATGGAGACCTCCTCGACTACATAAACTCAAAGAAAAGACTCAGTGAGAGAACCGCCAGATCATTCTTCCGTGACATGGTCTCGGCAATTACCGCAACTCATCGGAAAGACATCGTCCATAGAGATATAAAGTGTGAAAACCTTCTCTTAGATGCCAACTATCGTCTCAAAATATCCGACTTTGGTTTTGCACGTTCAGTACAAGAAGGTTCACTGCTGGAGACTTACTGTGGATCATTTGCTTATGCAGCTCCGGAAATAATAAGAGGAGAACCGTACTCTGGCAAGAAATCAGACGTGTGGAGTATGGGAGTTGTCCTGTATGCCATGGTCTGTGGTAAGCTCCCGTTCAAAGATGGCGACTTTAAGAGCTTGCTAAGACAGATTACAGCAGGTGTTTCATTTCACAGTGATGTTAGTGAAACCTGTAGGGATCTGATATTAAAGATCCTGGTTCTATCGCCTACTGAGAGACTCTCAACAAGCAGCATACTCTCACACGCCTGGATGAGAGCTGATCCTGAAACTCGATAACTTTTAACGTTTTCTACTCAATTTTTTACATGTTAACAAATGATCTTTTAGCTTTATTAGTTTTATTCTGCTTTTAAATTATTTTTGTGTTCACTTACAGATGTAACTATTGTTTAATTCATGTCAGTTTGGATCGAAAATCAAAATTGAATTACATGTACTTATTTTGTGTAGAAAGTTTGAGCTGTTTCTAATCACAATTGGATTTTTTACAAATTTTTGAAGTTACTCCAAATCAGGTCAAAATCCCTGTACAGTCTCAGGCCAAATTTCATCAAAAATGAAAAGTAGAGGATTTTTCACTTTTATAATTTTTCCTGATACATAATACATTTACTTATGTTATGTAGAAAGTTTGAGCTAATCGCGATCAAGTCTGGAATTTTTATGAATTTAAAAAGATGTTTAAAATCTGGCCAAAGTACAAAAATAATTTTCATAGGAACCAGTGACAGAATAATAATACATGTACATGTAAAACAGTCTTTAAAAACAATAATAATACAAAATGGTGCTATTTTTACAGTCTTTTATCTTTTTATTACAAATTCTCCTCCCACTCGTCCTCGTCAGCAACATCTGTTAAATTAAATAATATTAATTTTTTATTAATTCTATTTATACATCTTACTGTCAGCTTCGATAGATGTAGATAAATGCAGTCTCCTTCCTTCAATTGCTTTGCTAATGGCTACTGTAACATCATCTGTGTCTGATCTAACTTCACCATCATCATCGGGTACCTGTCAATAACAACATCTCTTGAATCATTTTTCAAAAAAACCATGGACTATAGCCTTGGGTATTTTTCAGAATTTTGATATTTTCTTAAAATCAAAAACTGCATACATGTATGTATAATGAAATTAAGGTATTTTTGAAGCCACTTTTGAATAAAAAATTTAAAAAGACCTCCCTTTCTTTCTTACTTTATTCAAAACTTCGTCTGGTTTTGTGTATCTAACTTGCTCCATTAGATTATCAAACTGCCCCTCCCTCTCTCCTAATGCCACGGACCGTCTATCAGCCTCAGACACTTTACGTTCCCTCTGTACCACACCTTCCGACCCAGTACCAGTGGGCGGAGCCACTGATCCAATAGTGGGTGGAGCCACTGATCCAATAGTGGGCGGAGCCACTGATTCAATATTGATGGGTGGAGTCACTGACGGTACAGGTTGTGTTACAGGTGCTCCTGCAGCATAAGATTGAGGAGGAGGAGGAGGAGGTACTGCAGTGTATGGTTGTGCATAATATGAGGGTACAGGGGGGTAACCCCCTAGAGGATACTGAGGTGTTGCCGGCAGCAATTGACCACTCCCACCAGCTAATAAAGACTGCATTAATAGCGGATTAAACTGGGCCCCTCCCCCTCCTCCTCCTCCTGCTAGCAGCTGTTGCTGTAATTGTTGAAACTGACTCTGTAGCGCCATCATTTGCTGCTGGAGCATTTGCTGTTGTAACATACTCAACTGGGCCTGCATATCATTAGCCCCTCCTCCAGCCCCACCCCCTAATAACTGACCACTATCACTAATTTTCCGAATGTTTTCTTCACTTTCCACTGGTCCGCTACCAGCTCCTGTTACTGGTCCACTACCAGCAGCTGCTCCTGTTACTGGTCCAGTTGTTACTGATGATTCACCAGCTGCCATTGTCTCTGTCTCTTGTATTTTTGCTTGTCTCTTCATTAACTTTTCCTTTAACTCGTCCATACCATCACCATTCCCACTAGTTTGTACTTCCTTTGGTTTTGGTTTTGGTTTCACGATTGGTGGCGGTGGACGTTTCTTAACTCCAAGACCAGGAGGAGGGGGAGGGGCAGGAGGAGCAACATTATTAGTGGGTGGAGCCTCATTGGTGTGAGTAGGCGGAGCTTCAGTCTCTGATCCACTTATCTCACAAGTATCGGCTATCAATGAACGAAGTGATGCCACCATGTTGTCGAGTTCTTTAAGATCAGTACTGTTAGCTCCACCCACTCTCTTTCTCTCAGGAACTGGGTCCTCATTAATATTCATGAGTTTGTGAACAGCTTCATTAATAACAGGATCTGAAGAGGAGAAATCAAGAGAGGGAGGGGCAGCAGGCAGAGCAAGAGGAGGATATGGTGGGCCATCATCTATAACACTTTTCTTGTGAGCAATTAAAACAATCTCTCCATCATTATCTTCATCATCATCATCATCATCATCATCATTGCTGCTACTGTCACTACTCTCTCCCTCCTCCTCTCTCTCTTTCCCTTCCTCCTCCTCCTCCTCCTCCTCCTCTTTCTCCTGCTGGTATTGTTGCCAGTTCAATGGCTCCTTTGTTTCATTTTCACTATCAGAATCAGAAGAAGATGATGATGTCTGCTCATCCTTCTCCTGTACATCGTAGCCCATGGCAACAGAAGAGTCATCAGATTCATCAGAGGAATCCTCATCACTCTCACTCTCTTCTCTCTCTCTCTTCATGTCTTCAATACTCCTCCTCTCATCTTTCCCCTTATCCTCCATCATTGGTTTAGCTACTTCAGTTGTCTCTGATGGTTTCTTCCTTGGCGGAGGTGGAGGGATTTTAAAAATAACAGGAGCATTATTGATAGGGGCCGGTCTGACTTGTGTTGGGGGGTCTGGAGCAGGTTTATTAGGTACTGGTTCTGGTGCAGGTTTTAAGCTGGTGCCCTCAGGAGGTTTGGCAGGAGCTTTACGAATTGGCTTCCTAGAAACAGTAGGAGATGAGCCAGTAACAGGAACAGTGGACGGAGGGAGAGAAGATAAAGGAGGAGAAGGTCTCTTTTCTTTGGATTGCCTCCTACCAACCGAAGGTGATATTGATATTCCTTTTCCTCCATTGCCATTCTTCTTTACCATACTTGGTAAAGGTATCCCATGATGTTTATAACCAGTTTTAATAACACCATCAACCTCCTCTCTCCCCAAAGGAGGTGTGGCCTTGTTGTGTATCAATACAGGTGATGTTTGTATAGTGGGTGTGGTCTCCTTACCAGGAGGAGGAGGGGGAGGGGCTACTCTTTTTTTAGTATCATAAGTTGCCGAACGTTTTATTGCAAGAGGACTTAAACTCATATTGGTGGGTGTGGCTTTGCCGACAGCTTGCTGAGTCAGCATTGTGGAAATTGCATCATTAATCTCTTTAGAGGACGGACTAGAACCGGTACTGGAACGATGTCTCAAGTGAGCTTGAATGACGGGGGAACGAGCTTTAGTTGGGGGCGTGGCTACTGTAGCACGTCTAGCAGAAGGAGAAGGAGGAGGCGGAGGCCTCTTTATATTAGAATACTAAAAATAAATAAATAAATAAATAAATAACAAATTAAAATACCTTTTGATGTCCACCGCCATCAGTTGATTCTGTTGTCATGGTCACCTCTGGTACATCTATACAATAAATAATAATAATAATAATTGTTGTTGTTGTTGTTGTTACCTTTCTTTATAATTGTTAATTGACTTAATCTCAACTGCTGCAGTTTTATTTTAGAAATATTTTGAATCGGCAGATCAAATTCATGCACATCAGGACTGAGTCCTTGGTCAGTGCAGGCCAGCAAGAGAAGGTCTGGTATCAGTATTGATGGTGGGACAGTAAAGGACTTTACAGCACTGGAAGGAAATGTAACCTTGACAGTAGCACCTGGAGTCTGCAGGAGGGGAACAGAAAACATGATGACATTGAAACCAAGGCTCATCTTACTTCAGTAGCAGCTGCAGTTTTAGGTTTTTCAATGGTAGGCTTTGCCGGTTCAGTTTTCTTTCTTCGTCTCAATACAAGGACTGAGGATGGCTCAAGGTCCTTCACAAGACTGGAAGGTTTTAAAGACTGCGAGGACCCGTCAGAAGACATTGCAAGAGACAGAGCGTACATAGATGAGTCAAACTGTTTAACTGTTGCAAGTTGCTTTACTACTTGGAGCATTGACAGGCTAAAGGAGAGAAGCAAAGTCATAAACACATCCTCAAATAAAAGCATTTTAACTCACTCCATTTTACAATTGATTGATACATATTCTTCATCAGACATCTTGATCCTCAGTGCTCTTTCATTCACTGATCCAACTGTCTTTGAAGCAGCTGCTCTATTCAGCTCCTCATTCAACTATCAGAAGTGCAAGTATCACTAAATGTGCATAAGTACTACATCATACCTTCACAGCTTGAGCTAGTTCCTTCATTCTAACTCCATACATTACTTTGGTGGTACCATCTCTCAGTACAGTCCAGTTCACAAAGTTATCTCTAATTTTAATCTTCATTTTATCATTGATTGGCTCCTCCAATACCTAAAGGCAAGTATATAAAGGACACACTCCCATTATCTTGTACCTTTTCAGTGTCCCTGTAGATGGCCAATGTCCATGATCCAGTGTTTGGTTCGATGGTTAGGTCAACTGGCTGAGCTGAGATTTGGTCCCAGGCCTTAGCCGAAGGATTACCTTTAAACAGGAGTCCAGTGTATGTGTTGTTACTAGAGGAGAGAGAGGGAGAGTGTGGAGGGTAAGGGAAAGAGAACAAGCTTACATCTGTCCGGACTGCATTTTGCAAAGTTATGGGTGTAGCTCAAAGAAGGCGGGGCTGAAAATACTCACGCAAACTATGAATATCATTAGTATTGTGCGCATGCTCTGTACAAATACTCAATGAATAATTCATAAGTCTACTATTCTCTGATTTCTCCCTGAAAATCTCTTCAGAGAGACTGAACATTATTATAACAATAAAATAAACTATCTGCCACTTACCACAACAGTGTGACTGGCTGATGATGTAGTGACTGTTGGTAGACATTTTAACGGTGGGTGTGGTAGATTTCAATTAACAATGAATAAATTAATACAATTCAGAATTAATAAAAAGTGAGTGTCTTCACAATAATACAAACACCAACCATCACCAGCAAGACAGAGAGGAGGAAGACACTTGATTTAAGAATGGATAGTATCAGCAAAATAAATAATGAAGGGAGATAACGAAATCCTGTTATACTGTGATGTAGCAGTCTGGCGGTTCATTTACACCTGCACAGCAAAAAGAGAAAAATAATTACATCACTAAACTAATGAATCACTGATAGTGTTACAGTACACCATGGGGACACACTTTAACACCAAACAACACAGTCCTACTACAACCCAGCATTAAGAGATAATACATAGATATACTTGTCTTGAACATGATCACTGAATAACACGGACTACTTGTACGTGTAAACATCCAATCTACATACATGTAGCTATGCTCAAGGAAGTATGCAGTCTTTGTTTGAAACCAGAGGCCACCAGCATGGAGGCTGTCTGTAATAACATGCAGCTGGCTTTACTGATTATCATAAAAGCTAAAGCTTATTACACCAGCTGTGCAGAGTGCAGTTCAGAAGTGAAATGTGAATTAAATTCCTCACCACATCATAACAAGACAAAAAAGAAATGGACATTGTTTGAGTGTGTGCATGAAATTGTGATCAGCGAGTGAGAAGTGTTGCTCTAGACTGACCACACTGAGTTATATTATTATCAATTATCAACAAACTGATTCAAATTCAGTCCTTGTCCTTATCATAAAGCTGTGCAGCTGCCTTCTCCTCCAAACCTTTGTTTGACTGGTTACCATAATCAAAGGACTGGGTAGGTCTACCAGTTATACTGGCCACCATTGGTACCTCCCCTCTCCCTCCTCTTCCTTTCCCAAGGGTCTGGGTTATCTCCTCAATAAGGCTACGCTGAGCCTTAGCAATTACCTGTTTCAAATGGAGTCTTTCATCAGTAGAGCCAGGAGCTGGTACAGACCCACCATCAGCCAATGAACTGTTCAGTGATTCTAATATACTAGTCGTGGATAATGGTGCAGGTGGAAGTGGTACTGAAAGACTATGTGGTGGACCTAGAGAATGATGCTGCCTAGAAACATTTTGATGGACCCCATCAGGTCTATCACATGAACTATTGTACTGATGATCAGTGGATTCATTTCTGTATGAAGAGGAGGAGGAGCTTTGATGGTTGCTAGGAGAAACAGATGCCACACCTCCTTTTGGCGGGTTATGAAGGTTTGGTTTTTCAGCCGGAGGTCCTTCGGTTACTTTACCTTCCTTCTTCTTCTTCTTCTTCGACCACATCTCATGACAATCCTGATGTGATGGCAAACTAAAACAAGAACAAAAAATTATGATGCTATTACATTTTCTGATACACATTGATGTCCTTATGCTATGCAGAAAGTTTGAGCTGATTTCAACTTCAAATTTTCAAGTTACAGCCATTTTAAGAAAATGCTAAAATTCTGAAGATTACCCAAGGCTATAGCCCATGGTTTTTTCCAAAAAATGGCTCCGAAATCACCCCCAATTTTTATTACATTTTCTGATACATATTGATGTCCTTATGCTATATAGAAAGTTTGAGCTGATTCCGACTTAAACTTTTCCAGTTATGACCATTTTTAAAAATGAGCCAAAATCTGAAAGTTTCCCTGTACTATAGCCCATGGTTTTTTCCAAAAAATGGCTCCGAAATCACCCCCAATTTTTATTACATTTTCTGATACATATTGATGTCCTTATGCTATATAGAAAGTTTGAGCTGATTCCGACTTAAACTTTTCCAGTTATGACCATTTTTAAAAATGAGCCAAAATCTGAAAGTTTCCCTGTACTATAGCCCATGGTTTTTTCCAAAAAATGGCTCTGAAATCACCCCCAATTTTTATTACATTTTCTGATACATATTGATGTCCTTATGCTATGTACATGTAGAAAGTTTGAGCTGATTATGACTTCAAATTTTCAAGTTACAGCCATTTTAAGAAAATGCTAAAATTCTAAAAAATACCCAAGGCTATAGCACATGGTTTTTGCTAAAAAATGGCTAAAAATTACCCCAAATTTTTATTAGATTTTCTGATGCATATTGATTTCCTTATGCTATGTAAAAATAGCTCTAATGAAACATATTGTTACTATATATAGTAACAGACTATAGTGATGTGCTATATATAGTAACAGACTATATAAAGTAATGTGCTATATATAGTAACAGTGGGCTTACAGTGGAGGTGGTATGGAGTCTTTAGTTGCATTGATAAGGAATGGATGATTCAGTGCTTCTTCTGAGCTGATCCTCTTTGAAGGATCTATTGATATCAATTTATCCAATAAATCCAAAGGAACTTCAGGAATTATACTAGAGGAGATAAGGGGGAGGTGATTGACATTAATTAATTAATAAATTAATTATTAATCAATGATTATTAACTCCACATTACTTTGAATATTCTTCTTTTACTCTCCGCCTGTATAACTTTTTGAATTTAAAAGTTTGAAATAAAGGGAGCTTAATGACTTCTGGCCAATTAGCAGGAGTGGGTGTGCCACAGACTCGGCTGAAGGGGAAGATACCAACAGGTTATAAAGAGAGAGTGTTACCTGATAGCGTCCAGCTGCTCCATCTCAATGCTTCCATGAAAAAGAGGCTTCTTTGTAAAGAGCTCGCCGAGGATACAACTGTCACATGAATATCACATGACAATTAATAATGACATTAATATAATAATAATAATAATAATAATAATGATAATAATTGGGCAATGATATAATTGCATGAGCATTAATTAGAAACTTACCCACATGACCAAATATCCACAGCTGGTCCGTAGTGTTCGGCACCTAACAGTAACTCAGGTGGGCGGTACCACAGGGTAATAACATGATTAGTGTAGAGACGACTGAAGTAACAAAAAACAAAATAAGTAAATAAAATGGAGGCATATGCTATAGAGAGTGTCCATTAAGAGAGGCTATACACTACTAGTAACATGTAAAAGTACATGTACTTACCTGTGGTCATCAGCGAAGTAGTACCTGGCAAGACCCCAATCCCCCAGTTTAAGCTGCCCCCTATCAAGACAGGTACAGGTAGATCATTACAAGTATTTACTGGATTGCTACTTACTTGTTATTAATCAAGATATTAGAACACTTCAAGTCCCTGTGTAAGAAGTTCTTGCTGTGACAGTAGCAGAGTGCCTCCATGAGTTGTCTCATCAGCGACTGGATGTGTGACTCACTGAACACAACCATTCCACTGTCAATTAGTCCCATCAGGTCGTGGGCACAATATTCAAACACAAGATAAAATGAAGAAGCTACAGGAAATAATAATAATAATAATAATAGATTATTGGAGGTAGGGCCATACTTACATTTATCATGCTTAAGGCTAGCAGCCTGAGGAGTGTCTGATATTATTTCTTTCAACGTAACTATATTCTCGTGTCGCAGCTGTCTCAATATCTTGATCTCCCTAACAGCAGTAATAGGAAACCCTTCTCTCTCGCTGTCCGTTCGTATCAGAACCTTCTTAAGAGCTATCACTTCTCCTGTCTTCAGATCCTTTGCCTTGTAAACTTTACCGAAAGTACCTTCACCGATTTGTGAGAGGATCTCAAAAGAGCTAACACAGCGATGAGACAACTGAAGTGCCGCTAGTTCCGGGGGAGTGGGGATAGCCTTGCTCTTAACTGGTCTATGGGATAAGTCATTAATTAAAGGAGGGGGTGGGAGCTTCGGCTCTGACTGACCAATCAGAGTAGGGGGAAGAGGAATAGGAGGGAGGGGTGGCTTCTCTTCTTCAGGAGGTGGAGGAGGCGGAGCTTCAGCTGGTAACGGAGGCAACTCATCAACAGGTGGAGGAGGCTTTGATGGTGAAGAGGGTGTGGTCTCAGAAGGTGTGGTCATGGGCGGAGTCTTAGGACCAGATTTTGATGTACATTTTTCAACGAGTGCATCTCCATTAGGAGAGAGTTCTTTACTTGGCAGGTCTTCATGAACTTCTCCATGATCAATGCTTGACCTTTTAGAGTTGACCTTTTTAACGTGTCTATAAACAGGCGAGCGGTGCTGCCGATGTAAAGGAGGCGTGGTCAGTGGACTCCTTGATCTATGGACGACACGACGGGCAGGAGAGAAGGGAGGGGGAGAAGGAGAGCGAGGAGTATAGGAACGTCTTCTTGGACTGCGACTCCTTCGGGTGAAATAATGAGGACTTGATCTGCGATGAGTGGCTTTAGGAGAGCCACGCCTTTTAAAGGAAGGAGTATGGCCCCGCCTCACCGGAGAATACCTCCGCTTGTGAACAGGAGAGTAGCCACGCCTTGATGGGGTGTGCCCTCTCCGAGGGGAAGGGGAGTGTCCCCTCCGAGGTGAGTAATGGCCCCTTGGAGAGTAACCACGTCTGGGGGTGTGGCTTCTTCTCGGTGAATAACGAGGTGAATAGTCTCTGCTCCTAGGGGAGTAGCCCCGCCTACCAGGAGAGTAATGAGAAGGGGTGTGGCTGTTTCTTGGTGAATAAGGTGAACGTCCTCTCTTATAAATAGGGGTGTGGCCACGTCTTGGAGAGGGAGAGTGGTGTCTCCGCCCATATGGTGACCCAGGAGGGGAGATCATATCGTACATCGGGTAGGCATGGTCATTATCAGAAGAAGACAACCTCCTTCGCCCAGTTTCTATATAATGCCCACCACCAGAGATCCTCCTCTTCTTCCTCCTCTTTGAGTCCTTCTTGTGTTTGTCGCTAGGTGACTTGTAGACTCCGCCCACTTCACCTTCCCCTGATGTCTTCCGTCTCTTTTGTTTTGATGTCTTTCCTCCACTGGTGCTGGTGTGATGGTGAGTGCTACTCTTCCTTGTTTTACTTCTTTTCTTCTTCTTAGGAGCATCCTCTGGGGAGAGTTCCCCTGGACTTACCAACTCATCATTGTGTGGCCTGCCAGTAGCTTCTGAGCTCATTTCTAGTGAAAGAGAGAGAGAGAGGAGGGAAGTGGTGTCAATAATAAATGTTTGATTATAGATTACTGTTTGATGAGGTTTCTCTCAGAGAAGGAGTACATGCAGTAGTTGAGTGACTGTGTCTCTCTCACTCTCTCTCCCTCCTATCAATGGATTCAAAAGGATAATATACACATAATGGCCGCCATTGCTACCTTACCTTATAATAAAAGTAAAACAATTTCCTCAATTCCAATTAAAAGGATGGGAAATAATTTTGAAATACCATAAAGATGGCTTCCAACGAAGAGGAGGATCGTTTTATTGCCTCAAATGACTTTAATCTAATGACAAGCAAACACCAGAAAGTACAGGCGAGCAATAGCTAAGTTACAATGTCTGCTCTCAGCTGGGATATAGAGAAGGTGCCGCTGAAGGAATTAATAAATACAGTGGACAAGGATATGTGAGTGGATTTCAAGATGGAGTCAAAGCTTCAATGAAGAGAGGAGAAGAAAAAGGAGAGAAATAGTAAATAATAATAATAATAATAAAATAATAATAATAATAATAATAATAATAATAATAAAATAATATTTAATGAATATTCTGTAGTGCATATAAGAGATACCACGAGTCATCAAAATAAGAATAAAGAAAACAGAAAAATGCATTTCAGAGCTATGGGACTATTATTATTATTATTTATGTTTATAAAAATACTATTTATGTATATATATGTATGTTAAAGTGTTGATTCAAAATGGCCTCCACAAATAGGACAGATTGTAAATGTCTTCAAAACGTGTCCTAGCCAGCCACCTCCTAATGTACACTAGTTATAAATATTAAAATTAATTAACTAACTGGTTATATTAACTAGTTTGTTACAGATCGAACAACTCATGGACTCAGCAAATTGAGACACAATACACTGAGTTAGGACACACCTCTCTATTAATAATAATAATAATAATAATAATAATAATAAATTGATTAATTAATAATTTAATTACCCCAGCAATGATTATTGGAGCATGACCCTGAAAGTGGGTTGCAATACAGTATGACTATAAACAAGTTATTAATAGTTATTAATAGTTATTAATAGTTATCAAGCTTACTTTCGCTACAAATAGGACACTTCTCAACTTGTGCCAAATTATTGACCACGAATGATAAACACTTAATAAATAATAATAATAATAATTACTTATTTATTTCTTATTATTAATTACATTTTCGGCTATTGAAAAATCAAACTCATTTTGTGCATGTCGTTTCAGTAAAGCAGCAGTGTTACCAATGGAAACTGATGATAATAACAATAACAGCAAGGATTTTAAAGAATTATTTTACTTATCGACTTGTCTCCATTTTGAATTTCATTGTCTTCTGTCCATTTCATGAACTCACTCAAGTAACGTCTGCAATGCTGACTCAGCAGTTCTCCATCAATCTGAAACATCAGCTCTTGCTAAGAAAAAAAAGAATTGAAAATTATTTAAAGCTTGAAGTACATATACATGTTCCTAGTTGTGTAGAAAGTTTGAACTGATTCCAATCACATTTGGATTTTTTTACAAATTTTAAAAGTTGCTAAAAGACCCAGTACACTATAGTAGATGTATATCTTACATCATGAGAGAGTGCAGCTGCATGTCTCCTCATGGCTAGTGGTAATGATTCAATCCTTGTCTCTCCCTCCTCGTAAATAAGTGATAAATTACTCCTCAAGGACTCATAAAGATCCCAAGATGACGAGCCTGAGGTAATTAAGACGATTAAACAGCTTTAAAACAGGAGGAGAAGTTAACATACGCTGCCATATCAGACTGACATCCTCTGGCAGTATGAGAGGGAGGATTAGGAGCTGGGTTGAAACCTTGTCGACAGTTTTAACACTACAAGAAGATTGAGAGTAATTAATGTATCAATAATCACATACTGTATGATAGTGTAAAGGTCATTTTTAGACGAGTCCATTCCAAAACAGGATCCAGCTGTAATCTTCCCTCCAAGACTAACTGGACTCCATTCCTCCTTACCATTAATAACTGTATCACTGGCTGAAGCCCCAACCGTTACACCTTCCATATTTGGTAAAGGACGAGAGGTAATAGTTCCATCAGTTGAACACGTTATGACATCATTATTGTGTAATGAGGTGATTCCAGAGACGGGATGGGTGTGGTTTGATGAGAGAAGATAAGGATCTGATGTCATTAGCTCGTTATTCATATATTTAATTAAAACAGCAAAAGTATAACAACCTTTGGAATATATTAACCATTTCACATCCTATTAAATATCAATAACTACTAATAACTATTAATAACTACCTCAGAACAGCTCCAGGTCATGTGACCAACTGGTACCTCATCATTGCAACTCCATATATGGTATACCATAGGTTCCTCATAAGGAAAGGCAGACTCCACCCACTCTAATAAGAGGACATGCCCACTGGCTGACCCGACACTTAATAAATAATCTGAAGAGAATTAAGATGATGCTATCATAGATACTGCAGACTCACTTTTATTAATGATTGTCCACTCTACAGTTGTAACTGAACTGATCCCAGCTGGTAAATGAATCACGTTCAGTAAGGACGGAGGCACTAGCCTGAGGAGGAGCAGTTACAAAATGTGACATAAAAGTATATGCACCTGTCTACTGGTACAGCCATTGACCATAGAACCAAGTGACCACTTCTCATAGCTATAGCAAGTAAGACCACACCCTCTGAAAGGAAGACCGGTAACCATGACATTGCCACGGATACAAAGAAATCACGCCGTCTCTGATATTCAGATTGAGAAATCTAAGAACCAATAAATAAATAAATAAATAAATTTAATTACATTAGTTTTTGTAGTAGGAGGAGGTGATTGTTCTGATGTTGCTGGTAAGAGTTTGACATCAAAATCAACAGAGACTAATACTCTATAATAAATATCAGTAAAATCAAACACCTACAGCATACAAGAGAAGGAGGCTGACCAAGATACATTAATATTATTACCAAGTCCCATTGTCCCCTCGTTGTCTCATCATAAACTAATACACTACTGGAGTTAGTCAGACCTGCCAAAATACACCTAATGAACAACAAAAGATACATGTACACTAAACCAGGTTTAATAACCTGTTTGACCAGTTTGATCTGATCGGCGACCACTTTGCTGATAAGAAACGACCTTTAGAGCCACACCCACTAACCAAAGGATCAAATAAAACACCAAACACACCATCAACCAAAGGTCCCTCGTTAAAGGGGGAGTGTCCCTCATTAGAGGGGGTGTGTTCTCCATAAATACATTTACTAATGTCTAGTGATAGATTAAGAGAAAGAGGAAAGGACATGGGAGGAGCTTCAATAATGGCAACTGATATCGGAACTAAGGACTTGGTATTTTGAGGCAGAAAACCTTTAAGAGTCTAGCAAAAATTAAGAAAAACAAAAATAAATTTAAAATAAATTTAAAATTTGAAAGGATACAATAACGTAAATGACATCACTGCAGACTAGAGATATTCTGTCATCAGTAGACCAGGAGAGAGAGCCGGTGGGGAAGAAGGAGGGAGGGAAGGAGGGAACGGCTTCCTTTCTACAGCATTCAAGGAGCAGTTTGGCTGCCATGTGGATGTAGGAATCTTCCGGATACTCCCGGTAATCTCAACTTACCCACGTGGCTAAATATTCAAAATGGCGGACGATGAAGACCATGAAGAAGAGTTGGTTGACATTGATATAACAGAATGGAAGAAATTCAAAGTACAGGAAGGAGGGGAATGTAATAATTATAATAATAATCACCAGGTGGCAGAGCTTAGACAGAGAATGGGTAGCATAGGATTAGACACCAAGGGGACCAAAGCTGAACTGATCGCTAGAGTAGAAAAATACCTGAATGAACAAGGTTAGCATTTAATAACGTATTGAATACATCATTTTAATGTACGTATGTATAGAAGCAGATGATTTATTGGAAGAGGAAGAGGAGGAGGGGGAAGGTGGAGACCAAGACGGATTACAAGAGGAAAGTGGCGGCATAAAAGAGGTAGAGTAGTTGTTATAATTTTATTGTCATTTTTATTTCATTATTAGAATGCAGCAAATCCTGTTGAAACAACTGGTAATGCAAAAAAACAGAACCAGTAAGACATAATGTACATGGTTTATTAAATGAGTGTATATGTACACGTGGTTTATTAAATGGGTGTATATGTACACGTGGTTTATTAAATGGGTGTATATGTACACATGGTTTATTAAATGGGTATATATGTACACGTGGTTTATTAAATGGGTGTATATGTACACATGGTTTATTAAATGGGTGTATATGTACACGTGGTTTATTAAATGGGTATGAGTGATGTCACTGGTTTAATATGACTGGGTATGTTATGATTTTAGGTCACAGGCCAGTTCAACTGAAAATAAAGTAATCAATATTGAGTATCAGTTACCTCCTCCTGGCCAACCGGTTCCCGTGGTAACGGAGACTCCTCCCACAACTGCTAAATTATCTGACAATGATGTAAGAGTATTGATAACTGATCATGAATTGATGGGCATTAATTAGAGATTAAAGAAGAGGGGTGAGCGGTTTGGAGTGACAGATAATGCGATGGCCAAGAAACTAAAAAGAGCAGAGAGGTGTGGCTCCCTTTCTCTCTCTCTCTGTTAACTTCTTTCTTCCTTTTTAAAGGTTTGGTACAGTTTTAGGAAAAAGAGGCGGAGCTCAACTGCCGGTAATCATCACACAACATGTCGCATGATTTCTCGTATTATTGACAGGCTGAAGACGTTGAGAAAATGAAAAAAAGAGCTCAGAGATTTGGCAGTGCTGGAGGATCACCAATCATTAACCAGGTTAATATATCAGTGTTAGAATCAGTGTTGATATATCAGTGTTAGAATCAGTGTTAACACAATGTGTCTTTATAGTTGGAAGATAATGAGAAGAAGAAATCACGGGCGGCTCGTTTCAACCTGTCAGCGACAGACCTAGCAACTGAAGTAATGGAACTGACACTTTGTTAATGAATGTCATCTCTTCTTTTTTTAGGATAGGAAGGCTAATCGTGCCGAACGTTTTGGAACAATAATTTAAAACAATACAGACCCACTCTTACATGCATGCATTCACATCTTTGACTATTGAATATAATAATCCTTTAAAATGGCCATAACTCAAAAATTTTCAATTGGTATCAGCTCAAACTTTCTACACAGCATAAGGACATCAATATATATCAGAAAATGTAATAAAAATTGGGGGGTGATTTTTTAGCCATTTTTCAGAAAAAACCATGGGCTATAGTACAGGGAAATTTTCAGATTTTGGCTCATTTTTTAAAATGGCCATAAGTCAAAAAATTCAAGTTGGAATCAACTTAAACTTTCTACACAGCATAAGGACATCAATATGTATCAGAAAATGTAATAAAAATTGGGGGTGATTTTGGAGCCACTTTTTGGAAAAAATCATGGGCTATGGTACAGGGAAATTTTTCAGAAATTGGCTCATTTAAAACAGCCATAATTCAAAAACTGTCAATTGGAACCATGGACTATCATATAGTCAGTGGTAATTTCCATCATTTTATTATTCTTTAATAACATAAAATATTTATAACAAGTTGATAAAAGAGGGAGAAGTTGATATATGGAGCTGGCCAGTTAACTAGTGGGTCCAGGTGAACCAGAATGACCAGGAACAGCAGGAGCTTTCTTCGGCTGAAGATAAAGATCCTCAATGATTGTAATAACATCAGGTCTGTCTTCCTTGCGATACGTTAAGCAGCGCTTTATGAAATTCTAAAATTAAAATTAATAATAACAGATATATGATTATTATTTTTGGCGTACTTTTGCCTCATTTGAAACAGGCGGTTTTGAAGGAAACTCAACTTCAGTTGCTTTTAGCATAACATTCTCCTCTAAGATGGAGGCTTGACTTTGGTTGTGACCAAATGGCTAATAATAATAATAATAATTATTATTATTATGGTTATAATGATGATGATAATAATAATGATATTGATGTTAATAATAATCATTAATGTGTTCACTTTTTTTCCATACAGACACTGAAAGAATATGATACCAACTGACCATACATCCACCTGGTGGAGTATAGAATTTAAATTTCAAAATTCAAACAATACACACACAGCACCTTTGACGAGATCTTTGGAGGTTCCTTGCCAATTACAAAACATTCCGGAGGCAAATACCTTTAAAAGAAGAACAGGAGCTACAGACAAACAAAAGATGGTTCTAACCAGTAAGTGCCGGCTCCTTGTGAAGTTAGTTCTACCATTCCATCAGTTCCCTCTTGCTCCACAATCTTACTCAAACCAAAGTCAGTTATCTTAGCTTCATAACTGTATATTCCAGAACCAAGCAATATATTACCTAAATACATGTGACGATCATGTGACAGCACATGTGATGTCATACCTGGTTTCAAATCAAAGTGAATGATGGGTGGACGTATTTCATTTAAATACTTCAAAGCGGTGAGAGTTTGGACAACAACACTCCTAGCCTGAGGGGAGAAAGGGTTAATAATTATAAATGGTATTCTTACCTCTTTCTCTGGTAAAGTTTTGTTTTGCTTCAGTAGAAAATCTAAATCATTACCGCTCACAAACTCAAGGACAGTGCAGAAACTGAGGGAGAGCTAGAACCTTTATTATAACAAGAGGAACAACTTACGAATCGGCATCAATTTCAAAAACATCGTACAGCTGAACTATATGCTGCAATTAATAATAATAATAATAAATATAATATTAATGTTATTAACCGGATGGTCAAGTTTTTTGTGAATGTTGTATTCTCTTAAGGCGTGTCTAAAAATACAGTGACCATGGCAACAAGACCATACCCACCACTCACTTGATATAATTAGCTTTTTTATCTTCTTTCCAGTCTGGATTCAACTGATGAATC
Organism: Amphimedon queenslandica; assembly: GCF_000090795.2. Taxonomy (NCBI): domain Eukaryota; kingdom Metazoa; phylum Porifera; class Demospongiae; order Haplosclerida; family Niphatidae; genus Amphimedon; species Amphimedon queenslandica. The sequence continues at coordinate 192,355 of NW_003546250.1, read as the reverse complement.
TTACATGCGACATACCTTTGCTCATGTAAATCGTAGCTCTGATATTAACAGCAGTAATTAATTATGGGTGTGGTCGGACACGCCTACCTTGTGTACTTCACTGAAACCTCCTTTGCCAATCAAGTGAAGCAACAAGTAGCGATTGTGAAGAACAGGATGATCATTAAACCTAATTAATAATAATAATTATTATTATTATTTATTTATTAATATTACCTTGAGTTATCTTCAGCTGCAATTCTCTTCAATTCCCTGATGTGAAGGTTTCTTTCCCGCTCTAGTTTCTCCCTCAACTGGAGAATGTTCAAATCTTCCTAGTAACAGGGATCATTATTAATGACTGCCTTTAACTGTTATTATCATTATTATTTAACAGCTGGTTTTTATTACTTTCTTTAGAGCAGCTCCTCTGAGCTTCAGTATTTCATCTTTTTCAAGAAACTCTGACATACTTATACTGAGAGAGAAAGAGAAGAAATCAATCATCATCATTATTATTACCTACCCTGGAGCCTGTGGTTTAGTGAATCCGTCGGAATCAAGAGTTGGGGAAGATTTGCCAGCCCTCTCTATGAACAATAAAAAAGGATAAAGTCAGCATAAGTCCTCACTGCTTCCAGAAGATGACACAATCTTTTTCTTTGCTGCTAATAATTTTTTCTGTTTCTCTATCTCCTCCTTCTGGACTGATATGTCATTCTGTTCTTGTGAAAGTTCTTGAAATGCAAACCCGTCAATCCAGGTATCGACGAAATGAGCTCCCTGTCTGAAGGAGGTGTGGCAGTGGGTGTGGTTAATGATAGAATCACCTCTGAGCTGAGAATCGTCCAAGTCTTAGTTGATTCCTAACACTTTCTTCTCTTTGTTCTTTCTTTGTAGCGGTGCTCTGTGTGGTCAGAAGGTCACATGACAGTCATGTGATCAATAGGTTACCTTTTCAATCAATAATTGTTTAATAACTTCAACACACTGTGGGGGCGGGAGTAAGGTTGCTATGGTTACTAATGTACATTACCTTTGATATTTTTCCAGTCAGTAATTCAATTTTATCACTTGAGTTACTTAAAATAGCCTCAAGTTGTGTCACACGCTATAAATAGATTGTTACTAAATATAGACACACATGCAGGGACACACCTCTTGAAGGAGCTCTTTATCTTCCTCGTACTGACTGGTGCTTTTCTCTAGTTTTTTCAATCTTTCCAAATTAATATCGGTCTGAACAGAAGCATAATAATAATAATAATAATAATAATAATAATAATAATAATTATTATTATTATTATTAATTACTTGTGTTTGTGCGGTATTACTTGATGTAAAGACCAGTCTAGTCTGGGAGCAGCTGCTATTGGTCCCACTGGTCCCTTTACTTGGGAAGTATTCGCTTATCTTCTTTGATGGATCCATTTTCGGACTCTTTCCTAGTCACGTGACCTCCCAGAACATGTCGTGTGATCATATTTACCTGTTTTTGATGAGGGACCGTTCTCTTCTGATAATTGTCGCTTCCTTGCACGAGGCGGTTTGGGTTTTTCAGGCTGTGAGGTCTGAGGCTCAGAATCATGTTCACTTGAACCAGCGCTAATGTTTGAATCAGTGTTAATCTGTAGTGGGCGGAGCTTAAGGGCACATGGTAATTATGTGCTTACTGTCATTGGTAGCGACCGGCCCATGAACCTCGCCTCAAGGAGCTCGCGTTTCTGAGGATCCAAAGTTTCCAGCTCAAACGATGCACTATTGTCATCTATAATGTGGTCATGTGATGCATCACGTGATCTCCTCACTTACTGAGTGTAAAATTAAGGCCTGTGCCACTACCTTGACTGCTTCTAAAGGGAGTGTCCTCTATCAGTTCATCTGTTGCCTCCATTTTGAAATGGATTCCTAATAAATTAATAATAAAATTCCACCACTTCACTCTCCATGCATTACCTTCTCAAGGGGTGTGTCGGATACACGTGGGGAGGCGGGGCTTATTAGTTTTTTTTGTGGTGCTTGATTTTGCGCATGCGCTCAAATAATAGTTAATTTTTTGGCGGGACAATTTAAAAATCATCAATTTGAATAATAATTTGTCTTTTTGAGTACTTCTTCTATAAAAATCTAATGCAAAAAGATAAACAATGAGTACATTATAAGCACTACTAGTTACCTGTAACTGGCTGTATGTAGTTTTATGATTATTAGTAGCAGGAGAAGGGGCATTAGGACACTGAACTAGAGCAGCTTCAAGAAGGTGTGGCAATGAAGGCAAGAGGGAAACCTCTTGATTTATACCTGTTGCTAGCTAAGCATTAGAACAAATTGACAAATCAAATATTGATGCTGATGGGTCACCTACCCTCCATAGTTCATTCTTTAATTCTTTAGCATTAAAACTAGCGATACTGCTCAGGAGTCCCCTGGTATATCTTGATACTATGATGTATGGTGGACTGGAACTGTGTTCAAATTTAGCAATAGGGGAGAGCTAGGAAGAGAAAGAGTGAGAGAGAGACAGAGAGAGGAAAGACACATGTCAGATTGTGTATGACAACTAATTATAAAGTTAAATTTACAATGTTCTCTGTAGGCCTGGTCCATCATGACCCTTACAAAAATTGACCAGATAAAGCAAAAATGGAAGCATGCACTTTTGAAGACACACAATCATCAACAAGTACTTTTATACTCAACTAATAGTAAAAGTCTCTCGTGGGTCGTCTCATAATGTAATTACTTGTATAAACTGTAACAATACAGGGTAACATACTTGATTAATGTACAGGACTTTACACATCATTAGGAGAACATCAGAGACTGGGTCTGATATCTCACGCAAACTGAGTGGAGATACAGTAATTACAGTAGAACCTATTTTAAATTTGTATTTTACACTTTGAGTTGACTTACTTACCTGATCTAGTGCTCCTTGACCTCCTGACAGTCGGAGCAGGGGAAAGGGAGAAAGACCTCTGGCGTGATACAACTAATAATTATCATTATTAATTGATCATTATTAATTGATTATTATTAATTGATTATTATTAATTGATTATTATTAATTGATTATTATTAATTAATTATTATTACTTGGCTCAGATGATAAGGTGTCCTGTTTATTAGGAGTAGTTGCAGCTGTCAGAAGAGGTGACGTTTCCCTCTTCCAGGCATTCCCTTTAACAGGAGGATTGTTATTATAAGAAGATACATCTTGTACTGATCCTCCAGTAACATCCAATGGCTCACAGTCACTGGCAGTACTGCTGAATGACAGCTTCCTTCTTGACATTAATGCATTCCTTTCACTTATCTCTATAGCATCAGAGCTTCTCCTATTAATAACAAACAATAATACATCATAATCATATCATAATCAATAATTGTAACACCTTGAGCTTGATAGACTTTCCTTATTTGGTTTATTTTCAATTTGAGCTAGTGCACTGTCAAGCTGGACCATAAGGTGCTCTGCAATCATACCACCAATCTATGAATAATTAATTAATTGAATATAATAATTGATTGATAGTTCTAATTTACCTGAACACTGTTTGGCCTCAAAGTTGGATCAATAGTCAGACATTTAGTGATGACATCACTGACTTGAGCCGAATATTTATCCAACGGAGCTGTCTCAAATTTGCCTTCAGCAATCTAAATAAAATGATCAATAAATAAATCAATAAGCAAGTTGTTGTCTTGGTTACTTTCTTAGCCAGTGACAATAGATTGGTTGCATAGAAAGGAGGTTGTAGAGCAGCCATCTCATACAAAACACAACCAGCTGCCCAAATGTCCGCCTTTTTATCATACTCCTTGCTCTCAACTATCTCAGGACTGAAGAAATTGATTGTAATAATAAATATTAATTACTTACCACCAGTACACCACAGTTCCCACTATGGACTTCATAACACTAAAGTCTTTCTGATCTTTAGCTAGTCCGAAATCAGCTACAATGAGAACCTAAGTCATGAGAGACACACTTAGCAAAGACTCACTGATAGTTAGTTTATCGTGTTCTCCTAATATCATGTTAGCTGGTTTCAAGTCTCTGTGAGTGATACCTTTATCTTCATGAATGTAGCGCAACGCACGGATCATCTACAAATATAGCGTAACAGGAGGGGATTTGGTATTTACTGCATACTTGAGAGAATATAGTCCATATTCTTTTTTCGCTGAAAAACGTTTTCTTTTCCTTCATAGATGATATGAATTCACTCAATGGAGTCCCTTCAATCAAACTCATCTCAATATACAAATGGTGTGACTCCTAAAAAACAAACAAACAAACAAACAAACAAGTGCATATAGAATTGAAACATAAATTGTGCATATTTACCTCAAAACACTTAAAGTATTGAACTATGTTTGGGTGTCTCAGTTTCTTGTGTATCATAGACACTTCACTCATTATCTTTCCAATGCTTCCATTCCTTTCCTCTAAACTGCTGCAACCTGCCAGTGATGGATGAGTCATTTGGATTTCCTTTAAAGCATAGAAGTTGCTGCCACGAGGAGGTCCTTTACGTACTTTATAGACACTGCCGTAAGCGCCTGTACCTAGCAACTCAAGGACTTCATACTCGCCGATAACTCTTAATGGACAGTTTGTGTGATTTAATGATTTCTGATTGGTCGTTAAAGCTAATTTCTCGTCGTCGGAAAGTTCGGATAATGACTGTGCCAGATCAGAATAAGCAGAAAGATTATGAACATAGTGTCCAATACTGATGAACTTCTCAAATATTGGTAGCGGGAAAAATATCTTTAAAAATCGTCTGTTCCTTTCTAAACTGAAGAGATATCTCATGGCTCTTAAGCAGTACAGTTTCAGCTCATGGTCTCCTTCAATTTGCACCAGATAATGTGAAATGAGATACAAGCCATTGCTCTCAATGATCTGTTTAGCATTCATGTCATTCAATGAAAGACGAGTGAGGAGAGAGAGAGATGCCTTCAATATCCTAGCATCGTCCAAACTCTCCTTGAGACAAAGTGACTGAGGACTGATGAGTATCAGTATAACTGGTATGCCTCCAAGCTCTCTAAACTCGTCTGTCAGTTCTTCATCATCAATAACCCAATCAAGCATCTCCAGGAGTCTGCCCTTTACATAAGAACCTAGTGTTGTGAACTGGAGTAGAGAGAGACATGTTGAAAGGAGGTCCTGCTCTTTTGCTTGCTGTCTCATGGCTCCCTCTTGACTGAGAAGGAGGAGAAGGTCAGAAACGGGGTTTTGAATTTCTTTATTATTGGCGCCATTTGTGTCTAAGATGTGAAGGAGTGAGTCTATTGGATAGCAATCCAAAATGGCCTTCCTTCCTTGTTGCTTCTTTCCCAAGTTAACAAGACTGTTGATGGACGACTGAAGCAAGTGAGTGCTGTGAGCTGAAAGGAGGAAGAGGAGCTGCTTGTGGGACTCCCAGTCAATCAGGGCAGAGTGGGAGGAATGGGTATGACTCAACTTCTGTACAATATCTGCAAGAGAGATAGAATAAGGGGAAATAATAGCAAGTACAATATGTACTAGTTAGTTCAATGATCAGTGAAGAATCCTTATCAGTGCTGGACAAATAGCTGTGAGTTGCACTTTGAAGCTCCTAAAATAGCAATAATAATAGAATAAAAACAGACTCTTCCTTCTTTTACCTGTAATAATACAACTAGGGAAGAGCTGTTGGAGATGAACTTTCCTAAAAGTACACCATCTCTCATTAATAATCTCAAGCAACTGAAGAGAATCAACTTGTCGCCTTCACTTGTAGCAGCCCAGGATGACGAGGAGAGATGAGACATGATATCTAGCAGAAACTGTGAGAGAGTAATTGATAATTTACAGCAATAGAACCTGGTCTGCTTCTTTGATTGTTTTGAAATCTCTCTCTTTTTTAAATTTAAAAGTAAAGTCCTGTAGTGCCTCCATTATTTACCAGAGGGTGGGGCTCAATTGTAGGCGTGGCTCAAGAAGGTGCGAAAGGTGGGGCTCTTCAGTGGGGAAGAGGCGAGTCACAGAAATAAGAGGGCGAGTAGTCACGAGTAGACCAATAGAAAGAGAGAGAGGGCGGACTAGAAAAGACCAGGGACATGTCTTTCAAGCTGCTTCTTCAAATCTTGTTATCTTTATTATTGATAGGCTGTTTAATGGTAAAATCTGAGGAGGTTGAGGGAAGCAATGACTACATGGTGGAACTCACTGATGAGACTTTTGAAGATGCTGTTAAGGAACCAGAATTCATGATAGTAGAATTTTATGCAGACTGGTGAGGAGAGGAGGGAGAGATAAAATTATAATTAATATCTTAATTAGATTGAATTATTATCACCTTTATTAATGATTTTAATTAATTTTTATTGTTAATTATTATTATTATTTTGTAGGTGTGTACATTGTCAAAAGTTGCTGCCTACATTTCAAAGATTAGCAAAGACTCTGAAAGAAGAGCACAACGTCACTTTTGCTAAACTCAATATCGGAACAGAGAAAGAGACTCAAGCGAAGTACCAGATCCCTGTACTGCCTGGTGTGAGGTTTTTCAGACGAGGAGCAATTTTTGACTATGGAGGACCTGCTGGAGAAGAAAGCTACGAAGGTTTGAGTATTCAAATAATTTAGAAAATTATTTTTATTTTTTGTTATTTTTAGGTCTTTTAAAATATTTTTTGAGCGAGAAGGATAAAAGTGATCTCGCTGATAATCCTGTCCTTGAACTGACTGATGCTAATTTTGACGAGATCACTAAAAACACGGAATTAATTTTAGTAGAATTCTTTGTAAAAGAGTAAGATTAACATTCAATTAAAATGACCTCGTTAATTAATTAATTCACAGGTGTATGCCTTGTAAAAGATTAGAGCCTCATTTTGTTGCAGCTGCTAGGCGACTGGCTAAGAACGACCCTCCAGTTCCTCTTGGTACAATTAATGTACCAGACAACATGGACCTCACCAAGAGATTTGGACTACAGCAGTATCCATATTTGGTAATGCTCAGATATGGTGAAGTGTATAACTATACTGGACCACAAGAAGAAGATGGTAATAATAATAATAATAATAATAATAATAATAATAATAATAATAATAATAATCTCCTCTCCTCCCCCTGAGGTGGATGGGTCTATTTCACTTTTTGTTTATTTTGTTCCTTTTTGTTTTGCTTTTTGTTTTGTTTTCAGGTTCTCCCTCTCCTCCTTTCTGTATATTTTCTCCTCTTTTTGTTGCCCTTTTCTCTCTCACTGATATTTTATAATAATAACTAAAATAATTATATGTATGATGTTAACTTTTCCTTAATACTTTTGCTTTTGTGTACATAATTGCAGTGCATGTAAATTTTTATTTGCTGCACTTTGTTAACTCATTAATGAATTTATTTATTCATTTATTTACTAAAGGTATTGTTAGCTACATGGAAAGACAGTCTGGCCCCAGTTCAGTGTTTATGGAAACCCTGGATGAAGTGAAGTCCTTCATTAAATCAGATACTGAGGCTCGCGGTGTTGGGTTCTTCTCACCAGAAACAAGTGCTGATGCTTTAAAGACCTTTCTCAAATCTGGCAACGAAGCACGTTTAGATCTACATCTTGGACACACAACAGATCCAGCCATAGCTCAGAAACTCTCCTTCCCATTGAACAGTGTTGTTATTTTCCAACCGAAGCAGGCGCTTACTAAATACGAATTGGGATACACCATCATTCATGACACAGATGAAGGAGAGACGCCCACCAGTTTAATGAAAGCTTATCAGTCTGGCATTAGGTCGCTAGTCGGACAGATGACAAGGGATAATCACCTCAGGGCTTATAAGTATCGGCCATTACTGGTTGCTTATTATGATGTAAATTGGGACTTTGATTTTAGAAAAGGTAATAATTGTAATCATTTAGTAATGATTGTGCCTTTATTGGCCAAAGACAGTTTTTACTAATCTCTCTCTTTCTTCCTCTTATAGACACCAAGTATTGGCATTCATTAGTGGCTGATGTTGCTGTCAAATATAAAGACTCTGATCTTGCCTTTGCTATAGCGAATGAAGCAGAGTTCCAACCTGACCTAAAAGCACTTGGATTTGCTTCCTGGGGTGAAGATGTAGCCGTAGGTATTTATGCCCCAGGCCCTAAGAAGTACCGCCTCACTGAAGAACTCACTAAGGACTCTTTAACCGAATTCGTTGAAGATTTTTTCTCCGGAGACCTTAAGCCGTATTATAATTCTGAGATTCCCCCTAAAAAGAACACAGGCCCAGTGAAGACAGTCGTAGGGACTACCTTTGATAAAATAGTCTACAATCCCAAGAATTCGGTCATTGTCATGATGTGTATTCCTAGTGTGTCTGATTGCAGAGATGCAGCTGAATGGTTCGACACTGCCGCAAGGAAGTTCTTTAAGAAAGATAAAACCGTTGTCTTTGGTAGCATAAACGTGGAACTCAATGACGTCTCGTTTGACCACTTCAAATTTGATGATCTCCCAACGTTTTTTTACTCCCCAAAAGGATCGAAAGGAGAGACTGATCTGATAAAGATAGACCCTGTTCCTAAAGATGACATAGACCTCTTCGGTTGGCTGAGGTCCAAGGCCAGGATACAACTACCAAGAGATGAACTATAATGGAACAGCATTAATGTCGGCCCATCTCGGCACATTTTTCATTTTAGGATTTTACTAATTTTTCAGCTGTTAGGATTATTAAGTATTAATTATTATTAGTATTATATTACATAAGTAATAATAGTTACAGTAGCAAGAAGCAACAAATAACTACGAGTAGTGTAGAGTAGACACATGGGCAATCCTTTCCAAACTACGCCATTTTGTTGACTTGATAGTTTAGTGACGCACGCGCACGGGCGGCATATGGCCACGCCCATACAAATTTCGCCCATTAACACGTGCTCTTTCGTGTTAGGTGCTATGGGTGGATTTCTTACTAAACCTATTACTGATAAGACAGTAACAAATGGAACTATCGGCGTCTCTGACAAAGAGTGTCAGTACGGGACGGCTACCATGCAAGGATGGAGAGAGAACATGGAAGTAATTTGACCCCCCACACGTGGGCATTACCTTTTATGGTAATGTACTATTAATTAATAATAATAATTTATTAATTAGGATGTGATAACTGTTGTAACTGATTTTGATGATAAATGTTCTTTTCTTGGAGTATTTGATGGACATGGCGGTAAGTATAGTTCATTAATTAAAGTGGGTGCAATATTAATTAATTAATAAATAATTATCAATTTTGTATGGGGCAAGGTATTTGGATCATTTTTTAAAATGGCCGTAACTCGAAAAGTTTAAGTCGGAATCAGTTCAAACTTGCTACACAGCATAAGGACATCAATATGTATCAGAAAATGTAATAAAAATTGGGGGCGATTTTGGAGCCATTTTTTGGAAGAAACCATGGGCTATAGTACAGGGAAATTTTCAGATTTTGGCTCATTTTTTAAAATGGCCGTAACTCGAAAAATTGAAGTCGGAATCAGTTCAAACTTGCTACACAGCATAAGGACATCAATATGTATCAGAAAATGTAATAAAAATTGGGGGTGATTTTGGAGCCATTTTTCGGAAAAACCATGGGCTATAGTACATGGAAATTTTCAGAAATTTGCTCATTTTTAAAAATGGCTGTAACTCGGAAAATTGAAGTCGGAATCAGCTCAAACTTTCTACACAGCACAAGGACATCAATATGCATCAGAAAATGTAACAAAAATTGGGGTGATTTTGGAGCCATTTTTTGGAAAATACCATGGGCTATAGTACAGGGAAATTTTCAGATTTTGGCTCATTTTTTAAAATGGCCATAACTGGAAAAGTTAAAGCCTGAATCACCTCAAACTTTCTACACAGCATGACTTTGTAATGTTTTGGACTATAATTGCAATGTTTCTTTAGATGGTAACGTACATATACATGTCCTTAAGATGTGGTGAGTGTGTTCAATGACTCAAAGAATGTTATGATGAAATAAGCATTGTACAATGATCTTCATGTACATCCATTTTATGTACATGTACATGTACAGTGTAGTTCATGATCATATATGGCACACATCATGTAGGCTGTGTGTGTGTGATCATTTCCTTTTGATTGCTAGAATGTAAAGGATTATTTCATGCTGTGTGTTCGTTTGATGTTATTGTACAGGCAAGGAATGGCCTAAAGGTACAGTGGTAGTCAGACCAATGTCTGACATGAACATGTACCTAGTGACACTGTGTGATGACATCTCTGTTACTCTACTGATTGTGAAATTTATTTTTAATATGTTTCCTTAATTATTATTTATTTATTTATTTTAGGTAAAGAAGTATCTGTCTATTGTTCGAGGCACCTCCCTGGGTTTTTAAAGGCGAGTGTTGGGTATCAAGATGGAGATGTGTCTCGGGGTTTCTGTGAAGCTTACATGAACTGCGACAGGAAACTATTAACCGAAGACGCACTCAAGGAAATGAAACTAATCAATGAAAGTGAAATCAACGAGGGAGAGGAGGAACTTAATGGAGAAGAAAGGTTGATAATAATCATTATTATTACATTTATTTATTTAAATATTATTATTTATACTTGTGGTTACAATCTCTTAGAACTGATGTTACTATAGTGCCTAACCACCCACTTGTAACAGCTTAAACCTAACAACCATAACCTTCTAGTAATCATTCATGTACATATGTACATGTACATGAATGTATATTGTGTACATGTACATGTAATGTACAAATACATATATAATGTGTATGTTCTTAAATGGTATCTTTCCACTAGTACTCATTTGTACGTGTGTACATTTTCCTCATTCCTTCTCACAACGTGTTCCTATTCCCATTACTATGTGTTATTGCTGTGGTCTTAATGCAATATACCTCTCCATTGATAGCAGAGGGTGATCTCATTTACCTTGTCTAGTAGCCCTGACTTAGATCAGTCTTGGTTTGTGGTTAGGTAGTTCGTAGTGTTTCCATGAGTAGTTCTTAGCGTATGAATTAACACCTGCTTATTGTGATGGCAACAACACCTCACCTCTATGGCATGCAATACTATTAACTTTGTAAGGTCTCTTCTTTGCTGGTATAATTGTTCCATGAGTTTATTATTTGGAGTATATTCACTGGGGCTATATATGTCCTTATATGTATGTATGGGCTTTTTAAAATTATAATTATGTTGCATGTGATATTTCCTGTTTATTGCTGTATCCGTGAGTTATTTTATGTCTTTTGTGGTTTCTTCCTTCCTCATTCCTTCCCCTCTTTATCCCCCTCTCTCTCTCCCCTCTCTCCCCCTCTCCCCTCTTTCCCCCTCTCTCTCTCTCCCTCCCTCTCCCCCTCTCTCCCCCCTCTCTCTCCCCCTCCCTCTCTCCCCCCCAGTGGTGATGAGGTGGAGAGACTAACTGAAGAGGCTCATATGCCGCTGGACAAGGTCCTTCAGGCTTGCATTGAGGACAAGAAACTTTTAAAGTACCTCATCAACGTAGCCAATCGAAACAATGGTGGTAATGAAGCTATTATTATAAATTATTATTATTATTATTATTATTATTGTTATTATTATTATTATTATTATCATTCGTGTAGATGGGAGCAACGATGATGAAATCAGTTCTAGTGATGGAGAGGGTATGGCCTCAGAAGAAGGCCTGGGAGGGGCAGATAACATTAAAGAGACCCAAAGATCTCGTGTGTACTCTCAATTTATAAAAGAATTATCAGTTCAATACAAACCAGCTCTGAATGAACTGCAGACCATGATGGGAGAGGATAGCTCAGAAGGAGAGGAGGAGGAGGAGGAGGAGGAGGAGGAGGAAGGACCTGGGGAAGGAGAAACAGAAGAGGAAGGAAAACCAGTCATTGCTAATAATGGTAGCAATATTTACTTATTTGTTTATTTGTTTGTTTGTTTGTTTATTTTCAGTTAGGAAGAGAAAGAGATGTGACGAATCAGATGAAGATTTAAAAGACAGTGAGTCCTGTTACTAAATATAGATACAGAGATGTGCTATTTATAGTAACACATATGAGCCTGCATATTTTCATGTACATGTACATTGGAATGGGGAAATGGGAAATGTGATTATCAATGAAAGGATGGAGGGAGGGGAAGGAACTGGTAATTCAATCTCATTAGGTAAGAGATTGAAAGAAGGAAGACAAGAAATGGGACAGGCCCTAGGAGAAGGGGGAGGAGCCAGAGGAGAAGGGGAAGGGGCTAAGGAAGAAGGAGATGGAGATGAGTATCATGATTCCGAGGGACATGAAAGTGGTTCTACAGCAACAGTTTGTCTAATAAAGACTAATATACTGTATGTAGCTAATGCTGGAGACTCGAGATGTGTATTGTCAAGCAATGGTGAGAGAAATCATCATCATCATCATCGTTATTTATTATTAGGAGAGGCTGTCGACCTCTCACTGGATCACAAACCCATTGATCCTCTTGAGAGGGAAAGGATCGAGAGAGCAGGTGGACATATTGACGAAGATCTAAGAGTCAATGGAGGATTGAACATGTCTAGAGCAATTGGTTAGTAAATCCTTCTTTTTGAAACTGTCCACCTGCTTCCCCTCTCTCCTTAAAAGGCGACCACATGTATAAGACGAATGAGACACTGCCCCTGAAAGATCAAATGATATCTGCTTATCCAGATGTACACACCAGACTCCTCCAGACACAAGATCAGTTCTTGGTACTAGCTTCTGATGGAATATGGTAATGGAAGCCAAACTACTTCATTTACTATTCATAATGATATTAGGATTATAAACTACATGTGCACACACACATACACACACACACGCACACATACACGCACACACACGCACACACACACACGCACACATACAGAGCATTACTACTCCAACTATTACTATCTACTATAACCCATTCCATGTACGTGTACATGTATTGATGGGGGCTGCTTGTTTATAGGAATTGTTTAGACAGTCAACAAGTTGTGGATTTTATTAATGCGAAACTACTGGAGGTCAGGAATTCAAAGAAAGACCTGGTACTATCTCATATTTGTGAAGAGGTACATCGCTTAGAAGTGATCATTGAAATAAATTTTGGGGGACCATCCCAACTAGAAATGGTTGATTTCACTAGACCTAGACTAATAGATCCAATAGTGGCAATGCCTTTAAGAATCTTTCCCTCTGCGAAATACCCATGCCTCTTCTATTGTTCTTATGTCTATTCTGTTTGATATTTCCCACTCCTCTTGTAATGTGACATACAATAAACCAGACTTTACGTGTGTGTGTTTACATTCTTTGGGTGGTACAATGTGTAGCTATAGCAACTGGAATTTATCATTATTATCTATTTATTAGATTAGCAGGTGTCACCGAATGATATTGCGCATTAATTTCAAAATAGTAATGATAATAGTAATAATATTATTAATAATAATGAGAAGAAATGGTTTGAATGTGGGGTGTCATTGTTCCTGTTCTAATGCAACATGTACAGATTCACCTTATATGAGCAATGCTCCATTGAAGGAGATGTACTTGTACCTGTACGTGATGTAGGTACAGTATAAGTTGATTAATCATTTAGAACTGAAACTCAGTTCCATGTGATTCTTACCTTAGTATAGCAATTAGCGTTAGCTAGCCTTTTAGAATTGTTCCTACTCTAACTAACTATTGAAGACTAAACTGACTAAGAATGGGGGACTTAAGAGCACCTTGGCTAAGTATGAGATATTTCAGGAGACTTCTCCTCCTAATGCTCTACAGTGTGTGTAAATGTTGTGTAATAGCTACAGCAATTGAGTGTATACTGTAATTTTCTAGTTATTTGTGTGTAATGTTGAAGGTATTGTGTGTGCCCTGCCCTGCCTTGATATCCTGTACTCCACTGATGATGTGTGTAAGTTACAAGGAATGATTATTACAATGATCATGTAGTCATCTATTACTGTTGTGAGCCAACATCTACTCTGTTTCAAGTTGCATACACACACAAACACAGCTAGCTTTACGGTAATAGCCTCTTTCTCACAGTAAGAACTAACCAGTATTGCATTTACTGGTTCCTAATTTGGTAATGTAATACTTTCAAGCATGGACCATGCTGAGATAAAGGGATTCCAGTGAATGCTGTCTGGCACTGATCATGTAGTCTGTATATAATTGTTATGTATATTTTACTGTCTTAATTTGTGAAATGTCAGTGAAATCACATGCTATATTGTTGATGTCAACATAATGTCAACATTGCTTATTTAATTTACATTTTCTTATAATTTTTAATTAGTAAAGTATGCATGTGATACTAAGGAGAAGAGGGGCTATCCTGGAGAAACAAAGGAAAGATTATTATCACTGTTAGATCTAGCCTGGAGGGAGTTTAGGAGAATTTCTTTAATTTTCCACTTTTGGTTTAGATTTCCTCTTTTTGTAACTTTTGGTCTCATATTTAGCTTAAGTCTACCATTTTAGTTAGATTGGTCTCCAAAATTTATTTCTAGATCTAACAATGATTTGGTATTATTATTATTATTATTATTATTTTTGTAGCTATGCGATGCATGTTTAGCAGAAGATATTGACAATGATGGAACTGGCTGTGACAACATGTCTATCATTATTACACTTTTAAAACCTTTTGACAAACTTTTCAATGAACGAGACTTGCAGCAACAATGATCAATGATGACTGCTTTATATTAGTTTGTATTAATATTTTGTTATTATTATTTTATCATGATGACAGAATCATTTTGTTTTCACACATTGAGACAAGACTGTGCAATGCAACTGTCACATGATCCAATATTGCAAGACATGTGACTAAAATATTGGTCATAATGGCCAAACCATAATCTATACCGAAGTACAAATATTTGACAAGTTTTACGGTTGCTTCTAGCAACACGTTATCTTGAAAGGGGCTTGTCTCCGGCTTGCAACACGAGCCACTATAAGATATGGAAACAACAGACCTTTGCTATGGCAGCAACTGGCCATCTGGCTGAGCATGCATAATTCCCAATTAAGCAATTACAACCAGAGATATAGATTACTGTTGCTAGGGTGGAAATATGCAGATCAGAAAAGGGAGGGGTGACGTCTCTGTGGACTATGAAAGCCGATAAAAGGAGCTGTGGAGAGGAATTCTAACCGTCAAGTAGCTTTTGATCAGAAATACAATCAGCCACAAAAAAAGATAATGACACTTCTAGTTGTGTTGGTAGCTATCTTAGTCCCTTCTCTCGTGCTGTCTTCCCCGACTGCTACAGCCTCAGGAGCAGCTCCGCACTCTCAACTCAAGCACAACTTGAAAGACCTGATAAATAAAGTGGTAAGTCATGACTGACTTGTGTATCTCTAAAATTTACTACCCTGTCTCTGCTAAAAAAGGACGATCAAATTTATAACAAGAGCAATGGTGCTAGCAACATTACTCTCCTGGAAACTACAGTGAGGTTACTAGCTACAGTACAAGACCTGCCAACTGACTCGGGAGATATCAAATCAGATTTAAAGCTCAAGACCATCAAATCAATTCACAATAAATCCACACTAGTAGAGACATGCAAAATGGTAAGATAATGCTTCTTTTCAAATTGCAAGCTTAACTTTCTTTTTGATGTCTACAGTTGAAAATAAAAGACGTTCATGAATGCTCAGAGAAGATCAGTGAACTGGACGTGTTAGTCAAACTTCGAACTGCACTCAATTTTTATGATTCCGCAGTTAGACACCTTGGACAATTTTAATCATTTTTTGATAATAATAACTGACGATAGCTAATAATTTGAACCCCCACTTATATTAAATGAAAATGTTTTAAATTTAATTCAGTATAATTATTGGGATTTTAAAGTTTTTTTATGCTGCAAAACTGAATTACAGGAGAGAGGGAGGTGTGGCTGAAAAGGTGTGAAAATGAGTGCTGACAAGCAAAGCAAGGAGACCATTCCAAGCATCCGTCCATTGTTGGACTCTGATATACGAGCAGTACAAGAGGTTCACATTAACTGTATCAAAGAGGTCTGCTCCTCTTGCTACAGCAAAGAAGACATCACTGCTTGGATAGACAGACAATCCATCACAAGATACCAGTCATTATTTAGAGAAGGGACTGCTATTGTGGCTGAGAATGAGGAAGGAGAAGTCATAGGATTTGGGCACATTGATAAGACCAGTGATGAAGGTTGTGATCACGTGATTAAAGGTCTCTATGTGTCCCCTAAGGTCATTGGGAGAGGGGTTGGTACTTTATTGTTTAACGAGTTAAAAAGGATAGCAGTCCATGATGGGTGTAATAAATTGTTGGTCTTTTCTAGTAAAAATGCTGTTTCTTTTTACGAAAGGATTGGATTTATAGCTGGCAAATGTGCAAAACACTGCCCCAACGAATCAGACAATCTGTTTTGTATTAAAATGATAAAAACATTATAATAAATAAATAATCATTATTGTGTGAAAGAAAATTATTTTTTTATTCAATTGTAATAATTAATCATCATCGTCTGAGACGCATGAGAAAAGCATGCTTTGACAAATGATACTTTTCTGGATAATACTTGTCGTAAAACCCAATGCAAAACTCTTCAATCTTAAACCCAAACCTCTGATAGAGTAACATTGAAGGATTATCAACTGCAACATGGAGCAAGACGTCTTTACCTTGACATGATTGTATGAGATGATAGAGCACGATTCAACCAATACCAGCATATTGGTAGTCTGGATGCACTAATAAGAATGGAATATAAGCTTCGCTGATACTGGCATCAGGGGTCATAAATCCACAGCCTATTATCAGTTTAGATCCATAGGTTACTACAACAGTAAAGTCAGGATGTTGCAAATATTCTGATAAATCTACAGGCCAGAAGAAGTACGATATGAATGCATTCACGGGCTGGAGCTGGTCCTTTTGAAAATAACTAAAGACAATTGGTTTTGCTTCATACGGAGCCTCTGGTGTAACTTTGGAAAGCAATTCTTTAAAGATTTGGATTTTAGGCGGCAAGAATGAGCTGCTTTTGAATATGATATAAGGTAGCAGGTGAGATGTATAAGGACTAATGAATCTACCATTATCACTTTGATTGCTATCATTGCATATTAGGTGAGGGAGCAGGGGGCTTTCCAGCCTTCTCAGTATGGCACGGGCTTTTGAAATAAGAGAGAATGATGGCATATGAACGCTGTGAGTAGATTCACTTTCAACATCTTTAGCTATTAGTGGGTAAGGTGGATTATCACTGGAACTTGAAATGTAACATTGTGTATGGTGTAATGATTCCATCACAAATGCATTCATACTAAACAAAGGCTGACCCAAAGCTCTTTTTGTTTCACGGACTTTTAATGTGCGAAGGATTCGAGCAAAAGAACTATCTTTGCTTGAAACTTTTGAAGACATGAAATCTAACAGGACCCTTTCCTGCTGTAGGGTCAGTGGTGAAACTAAGGCAGAAGACATATCCTCAATTGTATTCTCTTGCTCAGGCATAAGCTCTGGCTCTTCTTCTTTTATCTTCTTTGAAGCTGAGGGTTTCTCTATATCAATACTTCTTTTTCTTGAGTCTGGGGTCACTCCAGCAATGGAGGACAAGCATTTATTTTGCTTGCTTCCTTTCTTTGGGCGATCACCTACTACATTAATATAATAATAGCAACTTTGTGATTAGATAAATGTGTGTATACAGCAGTTATGTAACAGGAAACAATCAATGACTTATTGAGAAGAATGTTATCAGAATAACAACAAAGTTAACTCATGATATACTGATCAGGCAGGCAGGCAGCATCTGCTAATAATGGTGAGTCTTTCATTGGTATATAGGTATGCTTTGATGGTTGGGAAACAAATAAGTTTCTCATAAAATTGTGAAATGCAAGTGCACATGTCCAATGTAACATGACACTCAATATGTCATTGATCATGCACAAATCTCCAGGAGGACATCATGCATGCAGTCTATAATAAACAAGTTCAATATGTACTGTACCTGCTAATGTCTTCATAATGTCACTCAGTTTCGGTGGTCTCATTTCTTGCAATGACCACCAACCGTTCTCACCAAACACAGAAGTACCGGATCTAAACAATGAGGGACAGTTAACGGAGAGAGTTCCTGCTACAGTACACTGCCAGGATGAAGTCTTATGTCTTGAAGGCATCATTTCAAACCAGTGAGACTATATAGTGGTATAAAAACAACTCATTTCAATACAGGATGAATAGAGACACATAATCATCATCATCATCACATCATCATCATCATCATCATCATCATCATCATTATTATTATTATTATTATTGTTATATAGAGCCCAAGGCAGCTATGATCTTAAAAAGAATGCAGTGTTGATACATGAGACAAGCATCATGATTGAGTATTCCACCAAACTTAATAATCCACTGTATGTTAACCGCGTACTGTAGCACAAGTACATGTGTATTACAACAATACCGTAATTGGCTCATTTTTAAAATGGTCCTAACTCAAAAAAAATATATTGGAATCAGCTCAAACTTTCTACGCAGCATAAGAACATCAATATGTATCAGGAAATGTAATAAAAATGGGGGGTGATTTCAGAGCCATTTTTGGAAAAACCATGGACTATTACAGGGGATTTTTCGGAAATTGGCTCATTTAAAACATGGTCATAACTTGAAAAATTAGGCCACAATGTTCATCGTTATCATTGCATAAGAGTCATTTCAATAGAAAGGATACTGAATCCCAGTTACCAAGGCAACTGGATCTTCAGTTTCAATATTGCACAATTCCAGCTCACCTCAATAAATTTACATATTCCTGTATTCCACCTGAAGAACCCCTCCCTCCCTCCTTCAGATAACATTAGGTTGTATAGGGAAAGGTGTATGACATGCACCCTGAGGAACAAAGCATCAATAATCCAATATCAAATTATTTAATTGCAAGTTATTACCAATTTAGACTTAGTCTGGACCAAGTCTCTGTCCTTGTTTCAGAACAAAATGAACAACAAAACTGAAACAACTGGTCTCCCCTCAAAGCCGTGGGCTTCCTCTTACTGCCGAGGCAGTCCAAGTGAAAGTATCTCTCACAGAGGCGGCACAAGAGAGGGAGCCAAGGGCTAGAGTCCTCAAATGGTTGAGTGCAGTACCCACATGACGCCATGTTTATTCCGTATACTCACTGCATTTCATGGCAGTACCCGTAGTTTCCCGGATATTGTGCACTCCAGTATGTTTGGTAGAAAAAGAAAACTAGAGCAAGAAGAAGAAGAAGAAGGAACTGTGAGCCATTACTGATCCTCTCTGTGTGTGTATTAATGTGTCATTCTGTAGGAGTCCATTCGTATAAAGAGAAGGAGGAGCAATGACAATAATCTATCAGGTATTGAATTAATCATCATAGTACTTGGGTACTTAAATTGGGTGTGGCTAACACCTTTTTAATTAACTAATTTATTGATAGATAAGCTTCGCCCATTTGTGTGATTATTATTTATTTTTTATTTCAGTGTTTGATAGAGTGATATCTTCTTTTGGTGGTTGGTTGAGGAGATCATTTGGGAGGAAGACCAGACCAAACACAATGAGTACCGAAGATCAACCCTCTCCTCCTGACTCCTCCCACTCTCCTCCTAGCCCCTCCCACTCTCCTCCTGGCCCCTCCCACTCTCATGAAGTTATTGTAATAAGTGACGATGATAAAGATGAAATTAGAGGACATGATTTGAAAAATAAAGTAATAAATAAATAAATTATTATATTATAAATTAATTATAATTAATAGGGAGGTTACAATGATGGTAGCAGCTGCACTGTCCCACCATTAGAGGCTAGAGGGAGAGATATGCCAAAATCGAGCAACCGTTTCACTTCAAATTATAGACAAAAAACCAGTAATTAATCAATTTATTATTATTGTTGTTATTATTATTATTATTATTATTATTATTATTATTATTATTATTATTATTATTAGGTATATATAAATCGTCTCCTGTTCTGGATTCCTGGAGGAAGAAAGAAGACGAAATTTTATTTAAAAAATTAATGGACAGCAAAATGAGTAATGCACCAGACTACAGCACCAGGTAAATAATAATAATAATAATATTATTATTATTATCATTAATTAGAGATGTGCAGGCCACACCTATTGCCACGCCCTCTTTTCATCCTAAATTATATTCGACTGCTGATACTCCAGTTGCTGGTAATCATCACCATACTGCTTCTAATGGTCCTCTTGTTTCTACTCCGGATTGCTATGGAAACAATCGTCATTTGTTACACAACAGAGCCCATTATGTTAGTCGAGGTGGTGTTTCAAGAGACCCAAGTGTATCGCTAGGACAGTCTCTACCATCAAGGGACACTGTCCCTATTTATAAGCCACGCCCAAAACCCACAGTGCCTGCTCCTGTAATAATTGAAGCTAAAGGAACTAGCAACAGAAAACAGGAAACTAGGGATCAGGCCCCTCCCCTCCCTCTTTCCCCTCCTCCTCTTTTTGCCTCAAGGATTAATGGTGGCTTTGCATCAACTGACAGTAATTCATCGTCAGAGCTGTCTAACTGGATCTATAATATGTAAGAATTATTATTATTAATTATTAATTAATTGATTGATTATTTAGGAAGCAGCAGTTTGATGAAAGGGCAAGTGATCGTCAGGCAAAGTTGGAAGTGGCTATGAAATATTTTAAAATTCATCAAGAGGGGGTAGTTATAATAGTTATTTAATTTTAATGTAACATTCTTTCTCTCTCTCTCTCTCTCTCTCTCTCTCTCTCTATCTCTCTCTCTCTCTCTCTCCTTCTCTTTTTAGAGAATGAAAGCTGAAGAAGTACGGGCAGAAAAAGTAAAAACGTTTATTTATTTATTTATTTATTTGTTTGTTTGTTTGTTTGTTAGTTAAAGGATCGTATGAAGAGGCTGACCCTTCGTTCCTGGTCCCCAGGGATAGAGGAGGAGCCCGAGGCTGAACTGAATCTAATGCTAGACCAAGACACAATTAAACTAGTTAGTAATGGAGGGGTATCAGCCTTTAATGAAATAATGATCATTATCATTATCATTATTATTATTATTATTATTATTATCATTATTATTATTATTATCATTATTATTATTATTATCATTATTATTATTATTATTATTATTATTATTATTATTATTATTATTATTATTATTATTATTATTACTGGGTCTTAGGTACAGGATATTTGGAGTGGTAGGTTGCATTTAAGGGATCAGGTTTTATCGAAAGGTTATAACATTGAGATTAAAAGAATGGACTTACTGACACTCAGAGGACTGGAATGGCTCAATGATGAAGTATTACACACACTCACACGTGCAGCTGTCACCAGTGGTTCTTTAGGTTATTAATTTTTACCTTAATCTTGTTGCTGAGTCAGCTAATAGCGAGGGGGAGAAGAGAGTTCATCTTTTTAATTCTTTCTTTTATCCAAAAATAATGTCAGCTGGTTACTCTGGAGTGAGGAGATGGACAAAAAAGGTAATAGTTTTTGCAAGTGATTTGTTAAATTTGATGGATTATCCTCTAATTTTTAGGTTGATATATTTAATTTTGACCTGATTCTCCTTCCAATTCACTTGGGTATGCACTGGTGTCTAGCAGCCATTGACTTTAACAATAAAACCATTAATTATTATGACTCCTTAAAAGGAAATAATACTAGATGCCTTAATACATTGAAGTGAGTGGGAGGGCTGGTTTTTATTATTGTGTTGTTGTTTGTTGTTGTTGTTGTTGTTGTTATTAGGGATTATTTAGTGTCTGAGGCTAAAGACAAGAAACAGCTGGTATATGATGTTAGTGATTGGACACTGGAATGCATCGAGGTAGTGACACGCCTCCTGTATTGATATTATTATTATTATTATTATTATTATTATTATTATTATTATTATTTTAGGATATTCCAGAGCAGCACAATGGCTCAGATTGTGGTGTCTTCACTTGTATGGTTAGTAATAATTAGTATTTGATTTTATTTCATTATTATTATTATTATTATTATTATTATTAGTATGCAAGACATTTAGCTCGTGGTAAACCTTTTAACTTCTCACAAGTAATGAAGAGAGAGAGAGAGGGAGAGAGAAGTAGCTGTGTTTATTTGTCATTATTATAGGATGACATGCCTGACATTCGTCAATTGATGGTTGCTGAAATTGTCAATAAGAAACTATTATAAGAATTTATATTTATTATTATTATTATTATTATTATTATTATTATTATTATTATTATTATAATCACACATTATTATTATTTTCATTGAGTCAACTTATTAATATTCATAATAGATCCTAATTATTGATGTGGGCGTGGCTATACTCAGAGTTGGCTCAATAGAAGTAAAGTGGGGTGATCGCCTCTTTCTCTCTCTTTCTTTCTCTCTTTATGCTGCCGCCTCGCTGGGAGACAGAGACTACAGATAGCAATGGGGCCAGAGAAGGACAGAGAGGAATGACCTGTGCTTTTATTTCAAGAGGCCTTATACTATTCGCCATTGGTACAGTTATTTTTATCATCTTCATCATCATTATTGGTACAGGTTGCATTATTAGAATGGCGCTGGATTTGTTGCAAGTTGAGGCTAAATTCTCTACACTCTGGCTAGTACCAGTCAGTGGCCTAGCTGCTGCATGCATTGGTAAATGATTATATTTAGTATCTCTGGGCCCAAAATTTTACAAAATAATATCCAGTAAAAAATTCCTTATTTTTGCAATTGCACCTTGGGCTGCCATAGAATTTTAATGGTTGAATTTTCACATTTTATTTAGAATTCACACAATTTAGTTACATGAAATTATTTATTTTTATGAAGGTTTGTTGTATCCTTACGTGACATCAAATTCAATGGATGACAGTGACCCTCCTGATGGTGCAATGATCATCAGGTGTATTGCTGTCTTTGTTGGAGTCTATCAAGCAAGCACTGTATCCTTTATTAGGGGGTGTGGCTAAAAAGAGGGTGTGGCTCCTGAAATATTTGTTACAATTTATAATACATGTTCTTATGTTGTGTAGAAAGTTTGAGCTGATTCCGATCAAATATTAATTTTTTTACAGATTTTTAAAGTTGCTCCAAAATCGAGCCAAAATCCCTGTACTATAGTACATGGTCTCCGTCTAAATTTGCTAAAAATGAAAAGGAGAGTATTCTCTACTTTTGTTACATTTTCTGATCTAATTTCTACCTGCAATCATTTCTACAATGTGTCTTGCCTTTCCTTAACTTTTGCATCACAGAAAATATATTTTTCGAGTTACTTTGAGCTGTTCATGACACTAATAGCTCTGGCAGTTGGGATGTGGTGGCTCTTCGACAGGAGCAAGTCAGGACTCACTTTCTGTCTCCTGTTAGCATTCATTTTAGCATCAGTAACTCAGTTTCTGTACAAATACAAATACACAAGGTTAGTTCAATGCATCATCTACATGTAGGAATAGGAATGACATTTTTATTAACACAAATTTGATTCTTGTATGGAAACAAAAGTAATTATGTTTCTGTTATTATTGGGGCCCATAAACCGTAAAAGAAAACACTTTATGTCTGTCCTTCTCTTTTTTCTAGACATCTTGTTGGCAGCGAGTTCCTTTATCCAAGAGCTTGGGCCATATATTTCACAGTCTGTGTTCTGTTTGGTACCATTGGCCGCTGGGTACAGCAGCTGGAGTATCAATGAACACAGAGTCTCCGCCCTCCATTTAATCAATTTATTATTATTATCACTGGAATGTCATTTTGTAGCTAATAACGTTATTACTAATTATTACTGTATATTATCATTATTATTAATTTTTGTGTTTTTTGAATTTTTATCCAAAAATGAGACAAGTAATTAAAATGATTTTAATATCTGTACAATAATCAGTAAGTCTTTTACAGCAAAGAGTGTCTGGTAAAGTCATTCTTGTTGCTGTAGCTGCTACTGTTGGTGCTGTTGGGTATGAGAGGAGTAATAGGAAAGGAAATGAAACATTCTAAAAGTTGATGGAACGTCTGGACAGTATCGGAGACGTGTGTTAAATACTCATATTGTACCGTTATACTATAAGGTGAGAATATACTAATAGTATACTAACACTAACAATATACTAATAGTATACTGACCCTATTTCAACATTAATCCTGTGTTCCCATTCCTTTCCGGTACATATTGAACTATTAATAAATATAAGGTTAACTAGTTAGTTAATTAATTATTAACTTACAATACTCTACGAGAGTTAGAGTCCTCAAATGTTATATTTTGAATAATGAAAAACTAAAATAGAACATTAAAACTTTTAAAATTCATAAAAAATCCAAATGTAATCAGAATCAGGTCAAACTTGAAATACAACATAAGAACATGTATATGTATCAGGAAAAAATATAAAAATGGAGAACTCTCTACCCTTCATTTTTGGTAAAATTTGACCAAAGTTCTTTGATGGTATCTAAACTTACACTTTTCTTTCCTCTGACGTCAACTGTTGTTGCTTCAGATGGTGAAGACGAATTACCAACTATTCCAGTAAGATACATAAAAGAAATATTAACCTGACTGACGTGTATCGGAAAGAAATTATGATTACGAACAGAGATTTCAGACTACACGAGGAGAAAGAAAGAGTGAGAGGGTTTCGCTGAAACACTTACATCAATAATTAGGGTAACTTCTGTCACATTATCTTTCGCTGGCATTGTCGTAGCATTTGGATGCAATTTAAAATTAACGTAGTCATCAGTTTGATTGTAACTGATAAGTGATATCTCTACTGTCCTTGGAAACATAAATACAGCTAGTATGATACCAACTATCAGCAGGACTGTTAACAATAGACAAGAGATAACAAATATGCCATATATCCACCTATTAGAGAGAGAGAGGAATACAGGCGCTAATAGGACTGGTTACACCCCATTAGGTAGGGCTCTTTTGTACAAGGGAGTCCTTCAGAGTACATTACGTGTACACAACACAACAAAGAATGAATCATACGTTCGTCTTGGCTTGAGTCTTTTATCTGAATATGGTATCAAGGCAACTAGCTGATCATCCTGACCTGTTGAGACACATACACCATTAATACATTACATCATCAAACGCTTTCTTAGTCTACCTTTAGGGATTTTCCCTGTGCCACTGCAGGTCGGACATTTTCTTCCAGAATGAAAGTCAAGGAAACGAGTCCTCCCGCCGCTGCTAATTGAGTTGTTCCTCCCTCCCTGTATGTTTGGAAAGGAATCAGTGATAGGTCTTGATTCTGAGAGGTCATCCATGCTTTCTATCGATCCAAAATCACACATACTAGAGAGACAGTGTCAACTGTAGTATCATTTTAAAATTCACTAAAATAAAATAGAGCAGTAGTAAGTGCACACTGTTGGGGTGGGGCTGGTAGTAAAGTAAACCGATGGGCGTGGCGAACCCATTGTGACGTCACTAGCTCAGTGAATAATTGATAAGCTCATGCTAAAATCATGCATCAAATATAAACACAACATTATCTTTTTAAGACTAAAGTAGTAAGCTACATGTACATGTGCATTAACATGTCGTTTAAATGAATGACTGCCAAAAGTCAGTGATGACTGACTGGCAATAATAGTACAGTTTTTAAAAATCACAAAAAATTAGCCTCAAATGTGTCAGACCATTCTAATCCTTTTGAAAATAAGTGTGTGCTATGGCTAGACAAATCTTGGCAACTTTTTTAAGCTCTTCATCATCATCAATGGAGTGAGTTCGAGCTTGTAAATATTGAGCAACAAGGTGAGGGGGAACATCAGAAATTGCCTCAAGTTTTTTATCATGCGAGGGGGGCTCCGTGGGGGCACTGTCCTGGGTTTCCATTGAGCTATCATCATTAACAATAGCTGGAGGAGTAGCCTGTTCCATGTCTAGAGATTGCAGTGGGCAGATCTCCTCTTCTTTCTCAGTCTCTTCTGCTCTTTCTTCTTCTTCATGTACAACACTGGTTTTATGATCTTCAATAGTAGCAGTAGAAACAGATTCATTAGCTTTTCCTTCTTCTTCTTTATGTAGATAATCAGCTTTATGATCTTCACTGGTAGCAGTAGAAACAGGTTCATTACTAGTGAAGAGTTCCTGTGAAATAGCTTCAGGTATTTCAAAGGTCTCAGAACTAGTGGGTGGGATATTGCCAGAACAAATGGCTGAATTGATATCTGTTGATAAAACATTACCGGAACCAGCGGATGGAATATTATCAGACCCGGTGGATGAAATATTATCAGACCCGGTGAATGGAATATTATCAGACCTGGTGGATGGAATATCATCAGACCCAGTAGATGGAATATTATTAGACCGAGTATATAGAATATCTCCAAACCCGATGGATGAAATATTTTTAGACCCAGTAGATGGAATACTATCAGACCCAGTAGATGGAATACTATCAGACCCAGTGGACAAAATATTATCTGACCCGATGGATGGAATATTATGAGACCCAGCAGATGGAATATCATCAAACTCAGTGGATGCAATATTATCAGATCCAGTGGACAAAATATTATCAGACCCGGTGGATGAAATATTAACAGGCCCAGTAGATGGAATATTACTGGACCCAGTGGATGGGGCCACATCAATATTAAAAACTGGAAATGAAACCGCAGATAGAGGATTAACAAGCAGCTGCTGTGGATTAGAAATGAGAGAGACCAGAGGGATTATCTGAAGAACTCCTCCAGTAACTGGAGGTGTATGTGAATTAGACTTAGGAACAACACAAGGTTCAACTGTAGATGAGTAGCAGTGATCATGAAGCATTACAGCATTCAATCTGTCTGATTCACTGATAGTGCTCATATTAACATCATTCATAGTGATATCAGTAATACTATTGCTGGATTCAGAATCAGCGTTAGAATTAACATTGTTAGCTGCTGATTCGCTGATATCAGAATCAACATTGAAAGGGAACGTTGAAGAAGGCGTACTGTTATCATTATTACTAATTTCTGAAGTTGATTCAAGCTGATCTTCAGATGATTTGAGTTGATCATTATTTATGATCTCTTGACTATTATTTGATTCACTATCAGAAACTGCAGAGAGCAATACGATTGGTTCTTCCTCCATTGACAAAGGTAAGGAATCCTGAGCAATAATATCATCTCTTATCTGATCGGCAGTTGAAACCTCCTCAACCTGATTTACATCTCCAGTATCAGTTGTTAGTATATCTGATACTGGTGTTGCAGTGGTGGGGGACTGAGGGTCGGTTTGCAGTTTTAGTCTCTTCTTAACTGGTCCAATCTCTTTATTTGTTGAATGCTGCTGCTTCCTTTTACTGTTATTGCTGCTACTGCTACTGCTATGATGTGTCTATTATAATGAAAGTGAAACAGTAAGCATGTATATGCACACACTTACCAGATCATTTTCAAAATGTCTAAGAGCTGTCCTCAAAACGGTCACTTTTGGTGAACGAATAGGCAAAGTTGTAACCTTCAATAAAGAAAATGCATCATTATTAAATCATATCATTATTATCATGCATTACTTCTTGCTCAGAGAGGGTGGAGAGGTTACCAATTGTTGCAATATTCCTAGCATGAATGACTTGTGAAAGACCAGCAGTACTGAATGCAGTAATGATAAGACAGGATGAGATAAAGGATACTATACTTTCTTCCAGAAGGTGATAAAGATGGGAGTATTGTTTCAACTGGAGTATCACAATCAACAAGTGATGGAAACACTGGGCCAGTGGCCTGTGGTGGGTCAGCTACCTATTGATATTGAATACACAGCAAGCATGTACAAGAACCTATACCTTGCTGCTTCCTCCATTAGATAGCTGCAGTGTCCTTCTTGAGGAAAATGGTGACTTTCTTCTACTAAAATGGCCTGTATGGTATAATAATAATAATAATAATAATAATAATAATAATAATAATAATAATAATAATGATGATGATGATGATGATGATGATAATGATAACAAGTGGCTCACTTTTCTCTCCCTCAGGTCCTGCCATTGTGGATATTGGTGGCTCTTGTCTCCCCATTATAACTGGGTCAGCAAACTGGACTCGACGATTCTTAAATGAACAAATAAATAAATGCAACACATATCATACTTTAGCTATACATACCTTTAATCCAGAGAGAGGAGTGTCAAACTGGCTGACATGTTTCAATATGCCAATAGGTGTCCCTCCAGTGGTAGGTGAGGGCTGGTGGTGTGTTGGTGTGCTTGGAACAGTCTTACTAATTAAAGAGACCACTTTACCAGCTAGTACTGTCAGTTTAGGTACTGTAACATTCTTAGTCTTAGTAGCATCATTAAGGCTATCAGTATGTGGCTTTAATGATGTATCTGCAACATGTACAGTGGAGACTGATGCACTGATAGAAGGGCCAGTTGTACATGTATGTGTCAAGACAGTTGATGCACTAGATATAGAAGGGCCAGAAGTATGTGTTGATACAGTTGATGTACATGTAGACTGCTGTTGTGTAGAGGTTGAAATAACAATGGGAGGAGGAACAGAAGAAACATCAGTTGGAGATAATGTAGTTATGGTAGGAGTTAGAGATTGAGTAGATGTAGCATTATCAGTTGTACTAACTGGTGGCAATGGACTCTCAGATATACTACTGGAGCTAGTGATACTGGGCATGAGAGATAAATCAGTATTAGTAGTAGATGATGTAATAGAGACAGATGAAGTATTAGTACTAGAGGAATCTTCCTCACTGCCTATCTCCATTGATTCATGTTCATTTGTTTCATTATCAGTGGATGGTGTGGTATCAGTGGGAAGAAGAGGGTCAGCTTGAATCTCAAACAACTTTTGTAATTTATCAACATTAGCAGATAAAGGATCATCTGAACACCCTCCTTTAACACCAAGAGAGGGACCTTCACCTCCTGCTGGAGCAACACTGGGCACTGGAAGAGTGACACAGGTTGATAGTGGTCCTCCATCATTGGAGGAGGTCCTCCTTCCTCCAATAACACTAGTTGACAATGGTAAACTATGGTACGTCGTTAGAGTTGTATTGGTGCCAGTAACTAAAGGAGGAGGTAGTACATTAACTGAAGATACTGGTCTATCTAATGGTAGAGTGGTCAGTGGATTATACATGAAAGCCGGCGGTACAATGGTAGATACAAGTGGTCCAGTGGGAGGTACAATGGTGCCAGTTGACAGAGCAGTGGGTATGATGGATGGAGAGGTGGCAGTGGGTCTAGTGAGAGGTGCAGCAGTTACAGTAGTAGTAAGAGAAGTTGGAGATGAAGTGACAGCAGAACATAAAGAAGCTAACTTATTCATTGGATAGTTGTCATCTTGCAATACCTCCAATGCCATCTCAATTGGACTTTTATTTACAAGAGGAGCAGAAGAGGGAGGAGTCTGAGGAGCAGAGGGAGGGGTTTGAGGAACAGGAGAAGAGAAGGAGAGAGGGGGAGACAAAGGTATGGCTCTCTTGCTTTTAGCTCCTCTTGGTCGACCTCTCTTTCTCTTCACTTCAGTTGGTGGATTATCAGCATCACTAGTTTCACTCTGAGATGATGATACTAGTTTACTTCCTCTACCACGCCCTCTACCACGCCCCCTTCCTCTAACTGAGCTTGATGATACATTATTGATATCAAGAGGCTTTCTTCCTCTGCCCCTCCCCCTGCCCCGCCCTCTTGTTGGTAGACTCTGCGGTCTTTCATTCAATATTGATGCTACTGGTGAATAGAATGGAACAGTATCAGTGGTAACTGGTACACCGGATGAAGGTAGAGTGGTAACTGGTACACCGGATGAAGGTAGAGTGGTAACTGGTGCACCGGATGAAGGTAGAGTGGTACCTGGTACACTGGATGAAGGTAGAGTTGTGGTACCTGGTATACTGGCTAAAGGTAGAGTGGTAACTGGTACACTGGCTGAAGGTAGAGTGGTAACTGGTACACTGGCTGAAAGTAGAGTGGTACCTGGTGAAGGACTCATACGTGTAGTTACAGTGCTTAAAGGAACATTATCAGTCAATGGTATACTGGTCAGTGGTGTACTGGTCAACGATGTAGCAATCAATACTGTACTGGTCGACGGTGTAGTGATTAATGGTGTACTGGTCGATGGAATACTGGTTAGTGGTGTAGCAGTCAATGATTTACTGGTCAATGGTGTAGTGATCAATGGTGCAGTGGTTAGTGGTATACTGGTCGACGGTGTAGTGATCAATGGTGCAATGGTTTGTGGTAATAAGTTTGTAGCTTGAGGAGGAGGAGAATCAGGAATAGACTGAATGAGAGAAGCAGCTTTTGATGGAGAACCTGCAACAGATAAAGACACAACATTAGAAGATACAGCAGAAGTAGCATTAGAAGATACAGCTGCATCATTTGAAGGTACAGCTGTAGATACATTATTGAACTGAATGCTTGACTGAGAGTCCTCATTGCCAGTGTTAGGTTGAGTGTCCATTGAAGGATCAAGTGTAGTATAAGTCACTGGTATGTCAGCTCTTCTTTCCGTCTGTACCTCCTTTTGATGCTCTGTCAACACTCTTCTCTTCTTACTGACCTGAGGCTCTATGACTACAAAGTCCTAAAATAAATAAATAATTATAATAACCACACCTATTTAATTATTCATTTACTTGAGTATCTTCATCTTCTAACATTCTTTTATAGCCACACCTACTAGGAGTGGTAGGGGCGGAGCCTGCAGTGCTTTTTAGAGGGGTGGGGCTTGCAACGCTGGGTGAAGGAGAGGCAATTGAGTGAGCCGTGGTTGACAGGTGAGTGGCGAATGGTACGAAAGGTACAGTGGTGACTGGTTGTAAGAGGAGAGAGGTGGAGTAAGAGGGAGGAGGGTTAGGGGTACATGGTACAAGAGGGACGGTCTGAGACTCATCGGAAAGATCTTCAGTATCAGTAGCAAACCTGTGCTGCTTAAGATAAAGTGGCTCAAAGTTCGGGAGCGTAATATTACTAGCAGCTGCTTCTTGAAGAGAACAGAAATGAGTCAGGGCACCTCTAGCAAGGAAAAGTATTATCATTATTATTATTATTCTTATTATTATTATTATTTACTATTATTATTATCAGTATCATCATTATCACTGTTGTGGGTTACCTCAATTCTAATGTATAAACTAGTTTAGTGTTTGTTTCATTTTTCCCAAAAGTGTTACTCCACAGGCAAATGGCCTCAGACATAATCTGACGTCTTTTCGACAATAAAGTGACCTCCTACAATTAATAACCAACAATTAACATAACCACAATTAATAACCAGCTATTCATAACTAGCTAGTAATTAATATTAATAACTAACCAGTAATGGTGATAATAATGATAGCAAAGTGCTGTTATACTTTCCATCAAATCTCGTCAGGTAGCAAATGCTTATTGAATTCCATAGAGTTGGAACCAGGTCTTTAACAGGTACCCCATTGGAAAGGACACTCTTACAAAGAGGAGAAGAGAGTAACTGTTTCATCAAGAGGGCCAGAGGATGCGAGAGAAGAGAAGTGACAGTGACTATGGAGTCATTGTGAGACAATGAATTGTATAACTTGCAAGTGATGTCAACTGACAGTGGCAGAGACAGAGGCAATGAAGTACTTGATTTGTAGATGTTCTAAATAATAATATAATAATTATTATAAACCAGTAATCCATTTTTATTACATTTTTTGATACATATTGATGTCATTATGCTATGTAGAAAGTTTGAGTTGATTCTGACTTAAACTTTTGAAGCTATGACCATTTTAAAAAATGAGCTAATTTTTGAAAAATACCCAAGGCTATAGCCCATGGTTTTTCCAAAAAATGGCTCCGAAATCACACCCAATTTTTATTACATTTTTTGATACATATTGATGCCCTTATGCTGTGTAGCAAGTTTGAGCTGATTCCGACTTAAATTTTTCAAGTTACGGCCATTTTAAGAAAACGTCAAATTTCTGACAAATACCCAAGGCTATAGCCCATGGTTTTTTCCAAAAAATGGCTCCAAAATCACCCCAAATTTTTATTACATTTTCTGATACATATTGATGTCCTTATGCTGTGTAGCAAGTTTGAGCTGATTCCGACTTCAATTTTTTGAGTTATAGCAACATACATGTATGCATATCGTCATGGTAACATGTAGAAACCTCCTTAGCCACACCCCTCACCTCATTGAGTAGTCTATGGAGTTTAATGTGGACACATTTCAAAATGAATCCAACATTATTAGTGCAGACTCTATAAGGACAAGCCTCCTTAGCTCCTCCCACTCTAATTGAAGCCTTAGAGTGACTAGTGTCTAGTACTTGAATCAAAGCTTCACAAATTGAACTGAGATGAACATCAACCTGATATAACGAGGAACAATATTTCTTATTAATTTTTAATATTATCTTATACTTCTTTCAATCTTTCTTCAGTGTCAAAATTCTCTTTCCATTGAAGCCACTTGTCATCCTAAAATAAATAAATAAAATAAAATAAATAAATAAATTACTAACAAGTGAAACAGCTGCATTGACATCTTCTGATACCATTTTAGCTGCAATGTTAGGATCTGAAACACGAGAATGGAAATACGAGAATAGAAATACGAGAATGAATACCTTTTAAATGCAGTGTCAATTTGACGTGTACCATTTGATACAACTCCTTCCAGACATTGACTACATCCTAAAAATAATCAGCAGTCAATTAATATTTTATAACAAGTAACGACGTACTTTAGTTAAACTAAACAGAAAGGGAAACTGAATCATCTTTCGAACTATTTTAAAATCAGACTCAGTCACACCAAGGCTGTTAAGGTTATCTCTGACCTGCCCAGACTGTAAGACAAACAAACAAACATAAACAACAACAAACAACATTCTTACGTCTTTTAAAAATGACACGAAGTATTTAGTAATTTTAATCCACAGCTGCTGTATGATTTCAGAGCAATGGGTTTCATCTCTATCCGCCAAGTCCTTGTATTTATTATTAATTAATTCAATCAATTTCTTGTAATTAACCAGACATTCTACGTTAGATATGACCATGCCCCCTTGCTGTCTGGGGCTGGTTGCCACGGCGATTAGCGAATTGCAAAGTGCAATGAGATCACTATTAAATAAATTAATTAATTAATTAAATTAAATTAAATTAATTTCTAATTCTTACTTTTCCTCTTTGATCCCACAGAACAAGAAAAGGAGACATTTTTCAAAGAGGACGCTCCAAGCCATGTTACTGTCAGTTTTAATATAATTATTAATGACATTACTCAGTAATAATGACTGGAATTTACTCAACAAACAAAGTAATGCCTAAATTAATTATTAATAACTACTAATAACTATTAATTAACTTACAATCTGTCTCTCTCTAGAAAAAAGCTTGTCTTCAGTCAACAATATAAATATTAACGAGCTAATTAAATGTGGGGGTGTACTACTTGAGGGTGTGGCCACTAACGGTGTGACCACACCCACCAATATGTCATAAACCACATCTTGAACTGTATTCAGAGGAAGAACTGATCTATTGGTCAAGAGTCCTTCAACAAATATTAATAATACGTTACTAATCTCCGAGGATATGGGCGTGGTCTTAATACAAGTAGCAGCTGAATTATAATAATAATAATAATAATAAGAATTAAAGTACCAACATAATATTCGACTTACTTGACAACAATGACTCGTTAATTTTAATATTATTAATCCCTAGCAACAGAAGAGACGCTGCACAGCCGGTGGCAATAAATGAAACAGGTGGATCAAAGAGCTTCTTGGAATTTGAGGGAGTATCAGTGGATGAGGGAGAGGGTATGATGGTGTCGTATTTCTCTTTTAGTGAGAGACCATCATCAGAAATAACATGGAGGAGGGAGAGGGATCTCTTTGGGTCTGTTCCAAGGCAGAACAAGAAAAATGGTGACACAACCTTTTAGGAGAGAGAGAGAGAAAGATCTGAGAATTAACCAAAATACTTTGTCCAATTACAATTAACTAATTAATTAACTAACTAATTAATTAATTAATTACCTCATTAATTATCTTTCTTTTATTGTTGGCATTAATGTGAGGTACTAAACAGGTTATAAAGTACCACCAGGTCGTCAGACGGGTTTCATCCACTGACTGTATTCGGTTCTTAGTAGCGTAGTTCTACAGTAATAATAATAACAATAATAATAATAATAATAATAATAATAATAATAATAATAATAATAATATTAATAAGAACAATAATAACAACAACAACAACAACAACAATAATAATATTAATAAGAACAATAACAACAAAAACAATAATAATAATAATAATAATATTACCACAAAAGGAAAGAGTAGACACTTCATTTTCTTTTCATTAGTTATAACATCTACCAATAAACAAACAAACAAACAAATAAACAAACAATAATCAAACAAATAAACAAATATAATTATTATAATTATTATATACTTGAATCAAGTGAGAAGTCTAGTATGAGTTCTTTCCATGAGACGTAGGTGTTAATTTGAACAGCTGGTGAACTGTTCTTGAATCCCTATAAGGAGAGGATTACAAGTGGGTGGGGTGTGGGTGTGGCTAACTCTTTCAGGAATCTTTAACATTTCGTTAAGTAAAGTACTTGATCTACGAAGAGTCTAAAAATTAAATAAATAAATAAATAAATAAAGAAATAAATAAATAAATACTTTTCCTAATATTCTGACAAAGTGGCACCATATTTTCAATAAAAGTGACCAATCAATAACCTTTGACGCCAGCATCTGATGGATGAGAGTCTAGAGTATAACAACAATTAACACAACAAAGATAACGATTAACATATTTTACATTCTTGACTTCAGTGTGGAGCCATATATTAAGTTCTTTACTATTTTTTATAATTTCTTCCATTTCAATTAATATCTCAATACCTCTTTGCTGAGCCTAACAATAATAATAACAACAACAATAAATTAATAAAACAATAATAACAACAACAATAAATTAATAACAACAATAATAACAACAACAATAAATTAATAAAACAATTAATCATAAGACAGCAATGTACAGTAGATGCTTACTTTAACATTTTTACTGAAATAAACCAGTAGGAGTGGCTCATACCAAATATGAACCAACTCATTGAACTTCTTACTGCACTGCAGCTTTAACCTGAGGGGGAGAGAGAGAGGGATGAGGATCACAATAATAAGTGTGACTGTTATTATTATTATTATTATTATTACTTATTCAAAATCCCGAGTATTTCTGAAGTGACGCTTGATGCCTGGATAAGGTGAGTACCTTTAAGAGCCCGAACGACCCTCAGAACATCAAATATCTATCAGTTAATTAACAACAACGCCCACAAGGTAATAATTAATGTTACATTTTTATTCATAGTGTGTCTGTCAATATTTTGGCTGGAGAGGCACCATAAGGCCCTTGTACAGACGACTTTGGAACAAGACTCGGAACGAATCACATCTAGAATAACTAAAGGGGAGTGGTCACCACACCTCTAACCAAACCCACAAATACCTTTCAATATCCTCTTTACTACGTCGCCATCGAGAGACCTAAAAAATAATAAAATAAAAATTTAATTATAAAATTAATAATTACTTGACAAGGTGCTCATTAAATAGAATATAGCCCAACAGTTGTAAAGATGCTAAAGTGAGAGGTGAGCCTTTCTCGATATAATGGAGACTGGCCTCCAGTAGTTCTAAATGGCGGGAGGATATCTCCTCGGGAACGATCACGTTAGAACTAACAGTCTTAAGAGTGCTGGGAAAGATGGGGAGATGAAGCCATGAAGGTAAAGGTACAATGGGGTCACTGTCTACCTTGACAACAGAGAATAAGCATTCTGCTTATCAGTGACTGAAGACTCCTCGGACAGTATGAGGGACACTGAGGAGGAGAGAGACTCGACTTTGACTTCAGTCATGCTGCTCGGCCTGTCGCCCACTTTGGCGGGAAATTGCCGCCAACATTAACACTAGAGCAAAATGGGTGTGTTTGACCACGCCCATTTAATTTGTTAATTAATTTTGGTAAATTTGGTTATTTTAACAAATAAAACAATAATAATTTTAAATAATAATAACTATTAGCTCTCTCTTCTCCTGTAGAACAATAGATAAGTACTATTGTCTGATATATAATTCTTTGATATTCTTGTGACATTTTCATCATCATAGCGGAGCCAATCTTTAATTGAAAAAATTATAATAAAAATGTAATAAAATTATATACAAGCCTACATGTATCTTCTTTAACACCTCCCTCTTTCCCCACCCCGTACCTCTTTTGTCTCCATTTTGTGAGAGTACGTTAGCCACATAATGGCCAGCAAACACAGCCCCATAATGATTGACGGTGGCATATAAATCATACAGTGCTGGGGTACCATTAGTAGCAGCTGTGTAGCTAGAGGGATCCGTGTGTATGTATGGACTCATGTCTAACCCACTGCAATAGGAGGGAAGGAGAAGGAATTTTACTAGATGTTGCAGCTGCTGCTTACGTCAATGGAAACTCAACGTGTTTGTCTATCTTTGTCCTCCGTGTCAAGTCGCTGAATGAAAACCTCTTGAGATGGATTATAAGAATATGAGGGAGTCTTGAAACGGAGAGCCTCTTGGTGGCTTCTCTGTGTTCCTTGCACCTTGGACAATACCTACAGGATATACACCAGCGTATGAGTATCAGATAGTATGGATTCTCTTCTTTTCACTTTTGGTCTAATTTGGTCCAAGACCATGTACATGTACTATAGTACAGGGACTTTGGCTCGATTTTGGAGCAACTTTAAAAATTCTTTAAAAATTCAAATGTGATCGGAATCAGCTCCAACTTTCTACACATCATAAGAACATGTATATGTATCAGAAAAATTATTAAAATGAAAATTCTCTCTTTATGATTTTTGGTAAAATTTGGCCCCAGACCATGTACTATAGTACAGGGACTTTGTTCTATTTTGAAGCAACTTTAAAAATTCTTAAACAATTACCATGCATTCTCTTTAGGCAATGTTTCTGGTTCAGTAAATAGTTGAAGACAATCC
This sequence comes from Amphimedon queenslandica, assembly GCF_000090795.2. Classification (NCBI taxonomy): domain Eukaryota; kingdom Metazoa; phylum Porifera; class Demospongiae; order Haplosclerida; family Niphatidae; genus Amphimedon; species Amphimedon queenslandica. The sequence continues at coordinate 155,289 of NW_003546250.1, read as the reverse complement.
TTTAATCTAATGTGTCTGCCTTCTGTTAAAATTTTAAAAAATAACAATAATAACAACAATAACAACAATAACAATAATAACAACAATAACAATAATAACAGGAAGAATACGTGTACCTCTTTTAATGGCTTCTTTGGCTGAGCTCTGGTAAGCCTATTGAGTGATGAGAGAGAGAGAGAGAGGACATTAAAAAATAAAACAATAATAGTAATAATAATAATAGTAATAATAATAATAATAATACACTCACTGATAAATCTTTATTAATCACGTCCACCCAGCTGCTGTCATTAGGATTATTCCTCCAGTCCATTGACAGTAAACAACGATTTGTTAATGTCAATGTGTCTTTACCTAACAACAAACAAACAAACAAATAAACAAATAAAGATAATGATGTACACGTACCTCTATTCAGTAAAGGGCTTCCAACTGTTGTACAAAGGTCATCGATAGGTACTAAATCAAAGAAAAGGGGCGGGGCAGGTGTGTGTCCATTATTACCAGCTGCTGAATCAGAACCATTTGAATATTTTTTACAATCAACAGACCAACTACAGTACATCATTAATAACAATATTAATAATTAATAATATTAAATACTTGGCATATTTTTCAGCTCTATCTGCAATATTATCAAAAGTCAATTGAGTGATCGGTAAACTGATAACAAAAGGAAGACCAACCACCTCCAAATTATTCCTTAGCTCATTACACCTCTTCCTGTGCCTTGACCAATCATCTTCCTGACACTTTCTAGAGAGAGAGGGAGAGAGGGGGGAGAGGGAGGGAGGGAGAGAGAGATGAAGAATGAGGGGGAAGTGACAACCATTCACCTGCTACAATATTCAACTGATTTACATCTGCTGCATCTCTTAAAGCCACTCCCTTTATCACCACACCCACAACATTTTGAAGGAAGATTACGAAACTTAACCCTCTGAGTTACGTGTAACTCAATGACCTTCTCTTTTGCTTCATGAAACGATAATACCTCGCAACTAAAAATAGACAAAGAATCTAAATTTAGTAACACCAACTTACATCACAATAAAATCATTGTCTTTCATCTCTGACAACTTCTTTTTATGATTGACGGCCATATTAACTAAACGACCATTTTTAATAACTTCAAACACTCGTAACTAAAAATAGTAACAAAATTATGATGTAATTGACCACACCCACTCACATTCTTCATAGTGACACTTGTTTTAGTAGCAACAGAAGCTTTTACCAATTCAAGAGTGGATTCCGAAGAAAGGCTGACCACCACCTGTAAGAAAACACCAGAACCCCAGAATGGAATATTCATAGACACTAAAACCCTAGGCCTGAGAGTACTTAATGGGTGTGGTTAGTTACCTCTTTGGGTGGAGTCAGAGGGTCTTTAGAAATGAATATGACTGATAAGGTCACAGATTTCACCGGAAGAGGAACAGAGAGAGAACTGAAGGGGTCAAAGGTCACAGACTCCTACAATTAATTAAAATAATGACAATTAATGACAGTCACACCCACTTTACTACAGTCCGGACACACTAGCAATGATTTAAATTGACCTCCGAACAAATCAACAATAAAAGAATCATTTCTCTTCTTATAATTAGACCAAGACTCCTCCGATACAACTGAATCAGGTCTACCATCGCTCTCAATCTATAAATAGTAACAATATGACATCATCACATTAATGTTACTAATAATAGCATAAATACATGTTACTAATTATAGCTCCACCTGTGCAGTGACTGGTTTTGATTTTATTCTGTTGAGGTCTTCATGAAGTCCGTCGAGGAAGAAGGTTGTAAACTCGTGAGCGTCTTGCTGTGCGTAACCACTGAACTCATCCCTTCTTGATCCAATCAAGTCCTGGAGGAGAAAGATACATGCAGATAAAATCATCATCATCATCATCATCATGATTGTTGTTACTTTTATTTTTCTTGGTGATATATACGCCATCTTTCCAGACCATAGCTTATCAATCATTGTATAAAAGCACTCAGCGAGTTGCCCCTGACAACCAAGAGGATTATCTTTGTTAATGTCAGTCCTGTACTTCTCTCCCAAGAAGAAGTCCCTCACTTCAACGGTGTTACTGAGGCACTGGAGGATACTGCTCATGAAGCAGGTGTTGCCAAGGTTAGCAATACCAGTCTCACTGGGACCGGCAAACAAGTCTGACGGGAGGCGATGGAATAATGAAGTCGACGGTTGGGGGCTCGCCTCTTGTTGGGGGCGTGGCATGCTGAGACATGCTGACGATGCACTTTCAATAGAATGAGTGGGTGGTGGTGGTGTACTGTTAATTAGAGTGGGTGTGGTCGATGCATTATTAATTAATGTGTCATTATTATCTCCTGTAATAAAAATAATAATTATTATTATTAATACATTAATTACCATTAGTGCTAGGTGTCATCCTAGTAGGTGTGGTCTTTTCCGTTCTGTGCAACATAAAAGGGTTAAATTCAAAATTCATTGCAGTCTTCCCGACCGGTTTATTATTAGCAACACTAAGATCATCAAGGTTATTAACATCATCATCATCATCATCATCATCATCAAGATTATTGAGAGTGGGTGTGTCAGCTCCTCCCTTCTCTTGAGGCTTGCCCCCAACAGGAGTGAGGGCCCTTGGGCTCTTGACTGGTCTCTCAAGGCTCTTCCATCTGACGCTCGGGTCCGACTTATTCAAAACTAACTGAACGTGCCTATCACTGACATTGTAGGATGAGCTGTCAGGTTTTATGACATCACTAAATTGAAGGATGATGTCATGTGATGTCATATGATGTCACTTACTATAGTTTGACTTTCCACATAAACTGGGTTTCACAGCTGGTCCCAGGGTACAATGACAAGAACCTAATGTTCCTGTAATGAAACAAAGAAACGTATTCATTGTGAATTATAATGAACATGTATGTACTTTGTCCTGAATTGTAGTACTGCTGAGGATTTATTAAAAGTAACAAGACAAGAATCACGGACAACTTGTGATACAAATATTTTAACTAAGACACCATCGCCCTATAAAGAGGAAGAACATTAAAGGACAGAGCAGGACATTGTGTGATGCTGTTACCTTTTCTATGACATCATGTGGTAAATGCTTCAAATTAAAGAATTCTTCTACAAATAAAAACAAATTTAAAAAGCAAATAAAAATAAAAAACAAAACAAACCTTTTACTTCATCAAAAGAATTACTCATCTCAGACAGCAACTGGTCACGAGTCACGTGATTAGTGGTTGCGTGATCAGATGAAAGATCATTTAGTGACTCCACCTCCTTAGAGAGTGAAGTGGGAGGGGTTTCACAGTGAGTACGAACAGGTGGAGGGACAGTAGGTACAGGGAGTGAAGTGGGTGGGGCAGTAGGAGGAGCATTGTGAGGTGTGTCATTATGTAAAGGCGAAGCAGGCGGAGTGTGAAATATATCCTCATCAATCTAATTAACATCAGTTAATTAATTAATTAGTTATTAATTCATACTTCTGTGTCGGAATATTCAGTATCCCTAAGCTCTTCCCACCTGTGAGGTGTATCTTTCTTCAGTTTGATTTCAACTCTATTTTTACCAGCAGGTTTGATACGACACTTGTCAGGTGCTACAGGCAAAGACAAATGACAATCCCAAATAGTCTCACCTGAGAAAAAGCAAGACAAGAATCAATATTAGTGTTATTAATCCATTTTAAACTTACCATTGAGGAGCAAGGAGCAGTGCTTGGACTTAAAAAGTGAAGTGGTGTCATCTCTCTTTAGGTTTCGTGGCAATTTCAAAGTAACAGTCACAAACTCACTGCTCTGGTACCAGTCCTCTTCAACACCTGACGCCATGCTATAGACCTCTTCAGGTGAGATCGACGGTGGCCTATGAATATCATTACTGTTTATTACGGTATCCACCTACGGTGATAATTGGCCGCCATTTTGGACGGCAAGATTCAATGGAGGATGAATGAAGAAAAGGCAAAACTGATTCTTTTCGTTGGCATGGAGCATTTTCAAGCTACAAAAGCTGGTTGGAGGAAAGAATGGTCGCTGCTAAGCATCTCCTAAAAGAGATTTGGTGCAATATGAAGCATATTCTTTAATAGAGCTTGCTTTCTGCATTAGCCCATTCATACTCCATAGAAAGTTGCCGTCCACGAAAATTATTTCAGAGTCAGCCAGGCTCAGTCACGCCCCTTACCGTATATCATTCTTTGACGTAATTCATTCTCACCCAAAGAGGTCTATTGCCTATTGGTAGGTGTGGCTTGTAGAGCAATTAACTGACAGGCGGAGCTTCTAAAATATGAATATTTAATTAATAGTGGGAGTGGCTCAGTTGAAAAAATTATTTTAATAATGATCACAATAATAAAATCAATGATAAAAAACAATTAAATATTTACAAGAGGTTTTGCATTCGGTCTATAGATCTGCATTTTCCATTAATATGATAGGCAAGTCCACATGAAGTCTTGGGTGACACAAGGCAACTTCTCCCTATATTGAGCAAAGGAAAGACTATCATTATTACTAAGGTATTACTGTAACCTGTGGTCTTATCCCATTGTGGCTCAATAGTCTCATTGTCCTTCTAATAGGACCTTCTCCAGGTATTACTCGACATTCTTCATAAAAAGAATGAGCTAAATCTCCATCTTCATCAAAATACTGTGAACTGTACAAAAGACACTAATAATTCCGTCACACTCTTTACTGATTGCACCTGGTTCTTTTGAGTACGTATGGATTACACTTAAAGGGAGGCCTCACGACCGCATTCTTCCCTCTCTCTCCCTCTCCTCCACTTTTATCGTCTTCTTTCTTGCCAGACAACAAGCCACCCATGAGTATGACACCTTCAATTTTACTTTGTTTTGCTCTGAGCTCAGCAGATAATTAGATCTAATACGGTAATATTCAGAGATTTTACTCCAAAGGCAGTTATCTATCATAGTAGTCACATGAACAATTGTAAAAACAGTGAAACTTGATGAAAAGAACAGCCCTTTAGTTGCTGCCTTGCAAAGATGGCAACCCCATTCCATGACAAGTAAAAACACAGCAGAATGGTGAGAATGGTGGATATAATGTTTGTTTATACAGTTCAGCACTGGTAGAAGAAGAGCTACCAAGGAAGCAGCTAAGAGTTGCAGCTGTACAAGGAATGCTGCAATCAAACACACAGCACACGTCAACCATTGATATGTCAAGACTTCAATCGTTTAATGAAGCAGTGGAAACAGCAATTGCTGGTACGTCATCGTATCTGTGCCGGCAATATGAGTAGCTGAGTACTTATTGAAGGAGTGAACAATATGACATCATTAATTTTATTTTATTTGTCATTGTTGTTGTACAGATGTCAATACACTGAGAGAGAGGAGCTTGACTTTACTTTATGAAAGATTCTCGTCGCTCGATAAAACAGCAATCATACACAAAGAAGATTTCCAGGGAGATGGAGATCAAATTTGTAAAGTAAAAATAAAAAAATAACAATGATACTATTAATGTATATGCAAGTATAGAAGCTACTATATAGAATGAAAGAGTTTAACAAAAACTACAAAGACAAGAACTTGGATAAGCATCTTCGGTTAGGTCTTAGTAAAGTGAAGAGTCCAACAATAACCATTGGAGTTCTGGGGAGGATAAAATGTGGAAAAAGCACTTTATTAAATGCACTGACATACTCAGAGTAATAATCATCATTATTGTCATTATCCTCTTTGATATTGATAAAGTACTGTACATCTAAAGTGCCTTTACTCTTTATAGGTTTTTCCCTACTGACCAATGCAATCCAGAGACATCAGTTATAGTTAGCATAAGACACAGTAGTTCAATGCACAGTGGACTCTGTGATACTGACCCTCAACATGGGAAAGGATTGGTAATACATAATACTCCAACTGTTCTATCATGTACTGTATATGTAGAATTGTCCTCAACTGCAGAATGAATTGGGAGTAGTCATTGCAACACGTTCCTTTGATATACAAGAGAAACTAGCTGAAATCAACACAAAAGCAAGACACACAAAAGTATACTAATACTTGATAATTTATAAATGGATTATTATCAATATGTACATGCATGCAGGCTGCTCAACAGTATTACACTATAGTGACTAACATCCCAGCATTATCAAATGAGAAATCAGCTATTAATCTGGTACTGCAAGACACTCCTGGTCTTGGAGAGGCAGTTGGCTCTAAAGCTACCAACAATATTGCTGATCTGGCAGAAACAGCTCTCCTGAACTGCTCTGCTTACATCTACATACTGGACTGCAATAAACTAAGAGATCTATTGGATGTAGAGGCACTTGAACTATTACAGAATAAAGACACTGGTGAGATTATGAGCATTTTATACTTATGATGATTATCTCATTCAGAGGTATATAAGGATGGACGACTCATTACTGTTGCTAATCTTCTTGATCGTGCTATAGAGCGAGCTCCGGGTAGCAGATCAGGCCGAAAGATAACCAGCCTGACACAAATACAAAACAACGTGAGGCACATGATGAAGAACGATATCAAGATAGTCATACCAGAGAGTCTCGTCATACCAGCTGTAGCTCTGTGGGCATCTTGCTCTAGATTGATACCTCTTGATGATCTTGATGGAATGGAGGACCTTCACTCGTGGAGGAAGAAATTTGAAAGAACATTGGACATTAGAAGAGACAGAAAAGTGAATTCAAAAGATTTCATTGAAAAGGCTAGTGGGATACAAACAATTGAGGAATGGTTAGTGAATTATTAACTGGTGATTTGTGTAATGTGTCTATAGGCTAAGAATGGTAGCTCAGTTCAGTGAGCCAGTACTGCAGAAGAGCAAATATTCAGATGCACTTCACTGCTCTAAAGTATGCATCAACACCTCTGATCTCTATCAACAAGAGCTGAAAAGAAAAGCTGATGGTATAGTGCTACATGTTGATACAACTAGTACCATTGTCAGTTAAATAGAACTGGTATGTGAAATGGAAGTACAGCAGGCAATGTGGAATGAAGCAGTGAAACTGTTTAATGACATTGAAACACAGTTGCTATTATTCAGATCAATATTGGAGGCAGCCTATGATCAAGACACAAAAGTAAAGGAGTTACAATATGTTAACAGTACAATATATTTCAGACATTCCTTTGTTGCAGGAGCCAAAGCAGCGTATGCTAGGAATTGCTAATGAGCTACTAGATACGTTTCAAAGCACGTGCCTTCAGAAATGCTCAGCACCTCAATATGGAGAGAAAGAAGAAGGTAGTGAACCATTACTAGTAGGAGATGAAAGTGAAGAGAGAGCAAGAGAAAGTGAAAGAGAAGTAGAGGGAGGAGAAGTTGAAGACGGTGAAGATGATGATGATACTACTCTTGATGATACTCATAAAGATCTACCAAACACAGTGATGTCTAAAGTGTATCGTGTACTTGAATTCAAACTAAGTAAGAATTCAAACTGATTGAGTTAATGATGGAATGATGCTATTTAGATCTGCAGAGTTTCATAGTTGAATTAGAAAGCAGAATAAATGATTATCTAGAGACAGTTCGTTTTGTGTGTGTACCGGCAGCAATTCCACTGGAAGAATTTGGAGAAAATAAGAAACAATTGTATCAATACGCCCTCAACTTTTTTAACACGAAAATGCTTCACAGACAACAAAATGAAGGTAAAATATTTCAATATTATTGTTTCATTATAATTGTTATTATTATGACACACAGCACATGTTTACAAAGCACCAAGACCAGATGAGATTCAAGACATTTTAACACATCATGAAGTGACTCTGAATCAACTTAGAGAGAAAGCTGAAATCAAGTAATTAGAGACATGCACATGCACTGCATGAAAAAAAGGATTAGTAGAATTATTGCATACAATAGGAAACTGAAGCTAGGCTGGCTAGGAAGAATGGTGGTTTGGATTAAAGCAAAATTTGGTCAAGAAGATGCAAAAGAAACCCACACAATGAGGTAAATGCTGGACCAGGTCTGACATTTACATTATTTCACACTAAAAGGAGGGGAGATGTAGTCTCAGCTATACAGTATCTGCGAAATAAAAAATGCATTGACGAGTGCATTAGATACTTGGAAGTTACTTTAAAGAAAGAAATAGTGGAGGTATTTTTGAAAATAATTATTCTCAATTATTCTTTACACACACCACAGTGCTATTACAATACATACTCACAGCATGTGAAGGCAGTGCTACAAGAATATGAAGAGAATTGTCTGACGCTAATGGCTGAACTGAGCTCCAAGGTATGTACTAGCAGCAGAGTGACTGCTCTACAGTATGTCTTGTTTGATGTAGAAAGAGACAGAAATTCAGGAAGTGTTGAGAAAGTTGCAGCAGACGTGCAAAGAACTCAATTATTTAATTAATTGTAATTACACCATGCAACAGCTGAAAAATGAAGTCAACCTTGAGCTAGTCAAAGCTTTTGGGAAAGAAGAGGAAACCGAATTGGACGCCTCAGATTTAAATTTAAGCCAATACTCTGTTTAAATATCAAAATTTTTTGTAGTTTTTGTGTGAAGTTTTTAAATATAATTTGCCTCTCAAAGCACTGTTGTAACAGCGGAATAATTGAAATAATAAAAAGTAATAATAATAATAATAATAATAATATTAATAATAATAATAATAATAATGATAATACTCAAGCAATATAATGATACGTGTCTCTTGACTCTGCGTCTCTTTCAATATACTGCTTGTCAATAAGAGCCTCAATACATTTCTATTAATAGTAACATGATGTAATGTATACATTTCTATTAATAGTAACAAAACCTTTATTAAAGAAATATTTGGATAAAATCTGTGTTTTATTAATAATATAACCTATGAAGGAGAGACTAATAAAAATTATAATAATTAATTAATTACTTCCTCAATTAATTGATTGTGTTTTAAAATCTTTCTGTGCTTCATTACTCTTACTAAGGCCGCCTGTAATTATTATTAACAATTAATTAATATTAATGAATATTACCTGTATAAACATCTTCCTGTCCTCCAGTACCATTTGATGTGTTTGCTCAATGTCTTGGGTAGTCTCTCGTTGCAGCTGGCCTGATATTTTGAACTTTGTTCTCTTGTTCGAATAATTAAAATTTAGCAACAGCTCCTGTCCAGTGCTCTAAAGACAATCAAAAATAAATAAAATAAAATAAAATTAATATTAATAACTACTATTAATATTTTCGCATCAACTAGTGATTGGACAGTAGGTTTTAACTCTTTTTCTTCAATCTGAGTCCAGCTGCTCATAGTCCTTGAGGGTGGGTGGGAGAGTGCAAAGGGTTAATAATGGCTAGTGGCCTACTGTAAGTCTAGGCTCTCTTTAGTCTCAAACAATAAGAGGATTATTATTTGATAGGTTGTCATGGTAACGAAGTAGGATCTCTTGAGATATTGTAACTTCAATTCACCTAAAAAGAACAATCATTCATGAGTATTCCTGTACAGATTAGTCTGATGCCACTACATCAATATCTGCTCTATCTAAACACATGTGCTGCTAGCCTGGCCTGTTACCTGTTGCTAGGTGATGTAACCATGACAGGTGCCTTCCACAGTGCCTTGAGGAGTAAAATCCTTCAAACTATAAAATAAATAAATAAATAAATAAATATAATAAATATATAAATAAATAAATAATACTTTAATTAATGACGTTAGAAGTTCTTGAGGTAACACAATGGAGGGACATGGAGATTGTGACAGCTGCCAAGCGCCTGACTACAACAATAATAACAAATAAATAAATAAATAAATAAATAAATAATAATAATAATAATAATAATAATATGTTGCATAGAGAGTTTGAGCTAATTCTGTTCATAGTCATACCAAAGGCCTAATATGGTCTTTGACTAAATTTCACCAAAATGAAAAGGAGTGAATTCTTCATTTTTATATTTTTTCTGATACATATACATGTTCAAATGTTGTGTAGAAATTTTAAGCTAATTTTGATCAAGTTTAGATTTTTATGATTTTTTAAAGTTGCTCCGAAATCGGACAAAAGTCCCTGTACTATAGTACAGGAATTTTTGTCAATTTTTGTCAAAAATGACAAGTGAAGAATTCTTCATTTTTATATTTTTTCTGATACATATACATGTTCAAATGTTGTGTAGAAATTTTAAGCTAATTTTGATCAAGTTTAGATTTTTATGATTTTTTAAAGTTGCTCCGAAATCGGACAAAAGTCCCTGTACTATAGTACAGGAATTTTTGTCAATTTTTGTCAAAAATGACAAGTGAAGAATTCCTCAATTTTATTACATTTTCTGATGCATATACATGTACTTATGTTGTGTAGAAAGTTTGAGCAGATTCCGATCAAGTTTAGATTTTTTATGATTTTTTAAAGTTGCTCCGAAATCGGACAAAAGTCCCTGTACTATATAGTACAGGGATTTTTGTCAATTTTTGCCAAAAATGACAAGTGAAGAATTCCTCAATTTTATTACATTTTCTGATGCATATACATGTACTTATGTTGTGTAGAAAGTTTGAGCTGATTCCAATCAAGTTTGGATTTTTTATGATTTTTTAAAGTTGCTCCGAAATCGGACAAAAGTCCCTGTACAGGGATTTTTGTCAATTTTTGTCAAAAATGACAAGTGAAGAATTCCTCAATTTTATTACATTTTCTGATGCATATACATGTACTTATGTTGTGTAGAAAGTTTGAGCTGATTCCGATCAAGTTTAGATTTTTTATGATTTTTTAAAGTTGCTCCGAAATCGGACAAAAGTCCCTGTACTATAGTACAGGGGTTTTTGTCAATTTTTGCCAAAAATGACAAGTGAAGAATTCCTCAATTTTATTACATTTTCTGATGCATATACATGTACTTATGTTGTGTAGAAAGTTTGAGCTGATTCCGATCAAGTTTAGATTTTTTATGATTTTTTAAAGTCGCTCTGAAATCGGACAAAAGTCCCTGTACTATAGTACAGGGATTTTTGTCAATTTTTGCCAAAAATGACAAGTGAAGAATTCCTCAATTTTATTACATTTTCTGATGCATATACATGTACTTATGTTGTGTAGAAAGTTTGAGCTGATTCCGATCAAGTTTTAGATTTTTATGATTTTTTAAAGTTGCTCCAAAATCGGACAAAAGTCCCTGTACTATAGTACAGGGATTTTTGTCAATTTTTGCCAAAAATGACAAGTGAAGAATTCCTCAATTTTATTACATTTTCTGATGCATATACATGTACTTATGTTGTGTAGAAAGTTTGAGCTGATTCCGATCAAGTTTTAGATTTTTATGATTTTTTAAAGTTGCTCCAAAATCGGACAAAAGTCCCTGTACTATATAGTACAGGGATTTTTGTCAATTTTTGTCAAAAATGACAAGTGAAGAATTCCTCAATTTTATTACATTTTCTGATGCATATACATGTACTTATGTTGTGTAGAAAGTTTGAGCTGATTCCGATCAAGTTTAGATTTTTTATGATTTTTTAAAGTTGCTCCGAAATCGGACAAAAGTCCCTGTACTATAGTACAGGGATTTTTGTCAATTTTTGCCAAAAATGACAAGTGAAGAATTCCTCAATTTTATTACATTTTCTGATGCATATACATGTACTTATGTTGTGTAGAAAGTTTGAGCTGATTCCGATCAAGTTTAGATTTTTTAATGATTTTTTAAAGTTGCTCCAAAATCAGACAAAAGTCCCTATACAAGGATTTTGACTAAATTTCATCAAAAATGAGAAGGAGAGACTTTTCCATTTTTACAACATTTTCTGATACATTAATTGATACTATATATTTAATTATTTCATACCTGAAGTACTAAAGTTGAAAAACTGATTGTCTCCTTTTCCTTGTCACTCTTTAATTTCTCGTGAAACTCAGTCACAAGGTTTTGACTAAGTGTTATATCCATAAGCATCCTCTGGAGTCTGGCTGTGTACTCATATCCACAGACATGCTGTGAAATGAATAAAAACACAATCTCTCTCTCCCTCTCTCTTTCTTACCTTCAATTTTTGTACCATGTTTTCTTCAGCTTCCATTGATACATAGAAACCGTACACGAGTCGTCTTGACAACATTCTCGAATAAAACTTTTGAAAAGTATCCTTGTCCTCAATAAAATTGAAGACGGTAATCTTTAAACAACAAAAACAAAAAATAAACACAAACAATACAATATCTTACAGTATCATCAAGCTTTTCTTCAAGTTCAGTGTCAGTGATTCCTTTGGTACCTTTCTTTAATAGCTGGTCAGTGTAGCGAGCTAACTATTAATAATACTTAATTAACTAACCATTAATTAATTAACTACCAGTCTTGGTGATTGACAGTGTTGCTGATGTCCTTCAGAATAGTTAACAAAACCACGGCAACCCTCGTTCAGTGCATTTAGAAATGACTTGTTTCCACCAAAAACGTCAAAGACAATATCTTTATATTTAGAATAGACGTTTAGAATGATGGTCATGAACTCCAGGGCCTCAACAGATTGCTATCAAACAAACAAATTAATAAACAAACTAACAAACAAATTAATTAATAAATACATACTTTTGATGACATGAATGCTTTAATGCAAACCAAGCCTATTAATTAATTAATTAATTAATTAAAGGTCATGAATATTAATTACCATCATTGGTAACTTTTTCCTTAAATTCTTTAATTAGAGTTTCAAGTGTTTTTGGTATTCTACTCAGTAGAATAAACAGGTTTGACAGGTTCTCAAACTGCTCAGACCTCATCATTTGAGGAACGTATGACAATAAATACTGGAGCTGGTCAGTAACCAGTTTCATTTCACATTCACGTACAAACTACAAAATAAATAAATTAATTAATAAATTAATAAAATTACTTTAATTATTGATGATTGGTGTAAAAATTTCTCTCCTCTAATCTTTGCAATTTGCAATAGACTCACAGCCTAAAAGCAAACCACACCCATTTAAAACCACACCCACTAATTACTGACCTCTTTGATGTACTGTGGATAGGAGAGGTCAGTTACCAGCTGTGAGGCTAGTTTACGATATATTGAACTTATCTCTGACAGAAACACGTCTTCAAATACTCTTTGATAATACTAATAAACAACAACAAGTCAACAACAACAACAACAACAATTTACCTCATAAGGTCTCTCTTTATCATATTCCGTAACTTCAACTTTAGCAACAAATAAATAAATAAATAAATAAATAAATAATATTTGAACTAACTGAAAGATTGTAAGACATCATGGGCCATCCCTAAATCACTTTGATTGCCTTCTTTAACACTGCATGTGTGTGTGGGATAAATATTAATCAATTAATTAATAATATTAATTAGTTGATGTCATTACACTTCATTAATTACAGCTGATATTAATTTTTCCTCAATGACGTCAATCATTCTTGTGCGCCAAACTTTTAATGACATCTAAATAAATAAAATAAATAAATAAAATAAACGATAATTATCATTACATTTCTAATTTCTACTGGTGCGTTTGGATCAACTGGTGAAGTTGGCGGTAAAATAATTCCAGGAACATTGTAATCTAAAGAATCCTGAGGTCTATACTTATTGAGATGAACCTAAGAGAAACAATTTAATTAATATTTATTATTATTATTATTATTATTTACTCTGTTAAAATATGAAAATAAACTGTCCAAATAATGAGCTCCCTGGCGGTAAAGGGACCAGCTGTAATGATATCGACAAAATAACGATCTTGAATCCAACACTATAATCTCCTATAATGTGATGATTAGCCACACCTACCCAGGCAGCCCCTCCCACCCACAGTACCTCGGCTAGTGCAGTGACCGAGTCCTCTAGAAGTGAACGAGTTGATTCGTAAAGTTTCTCTGCAAAAGACTTAGGGAGTGCAGCGCACAAAGCATATATATCACTAGTCATAAGATAAGGAATCAACAAATACTAGTATACTGTCGGTATATTATTAGGATACGATATGTTATTATTCCAGGTTAGTCTTTTTACTGGCCTCAGTTCCACCACGGCACTTATTGTGGCACTCAAGTCTTTCCATTTCTCGTCAAAATCCACCACACCAGGTCTAAGAGACATCTTAACAGGCAACCACACCCCCAATTAATAACTTTTAACAATATTAACTTGTAATTATCACTATTGTGTTATTAACTTATTGTTGGTAAAAAGAATTCATCATTATTGAGACATTGTTAATTATTATTATTATACAATTATTGAAAGAAGCATGGGCTGCTGTATTGTGGCACAGGGAGAGCAGGTGGAATTTGAGGAGGAGAAGGAAGATATTGTGGAACCGAAGGAGAAAATTGTGGAGGATGAGGGAGTACCACAGCGCTATACAGCATCTATTGAACAATTACTAACAATGATTAAACTGAGTCACTTACTATCCCAGTTTGGTGCAATTCATTGTTTAACGGCTCTAAAATACCATTGTTATAATAGAAGTTTCTACCTTGATAGTTAATTATGGATACAGGATTAGATTCAGCTTGAATATACTCTATTAACACAATACTTTATGATGAATGATATTATATAATATAAATACATTTTATACAATAAAGTGTATAGTCCAATAATACCTGCATTACTTCCATTATATTTATATTGACCTGTGTTCTATAATCATTAATTAAAGTTTGGCATGTTGAGAGATTCATTGTTACCTTTTTACGAATGGCTCTACAAATATTAAGTGTCTTGTGATTAAACTCTACCTTTGCCTAAAAGAGATTAACTAATCAATGAAACAATGAATAATGAAGAAGCCATAGTAATGGAGCTAATTGCCGCCAGTTGTCTTTGAGGGAACCACACACCCTCCCTCCTCAACCTCAACTAAAACAACAGAGGTTAGTGCCATACCTGAGCTTGCAATGTGCAAATGCAAGCACTAGCAATTAGCACATTGATAGTGACTTTATGAAGTTCAGTTAGTGTCAACTTACCATCTGTAGGACCTTCTTTGCTATGACTTCATCTTTAAAAGTAACAAATCCATACCTTTAGATGAATAAAACATGCATATAAACAGATCACTGTAGACTATGAATGAATGGAAAGCATTAATAATGGAGTACAGTTAGAAGAATGACTCATCATTGGATATGTTAATAACACATTAGCACCTAAATGACAGTCACATTGTCATGGTATATATATATACATGCTGTATGAGTCAGGCAGGCTCTGCTTGGCTAGTATTATATTGATGTGCATTACATGTCATACCCTTTTGAAATTCCCTTACGGTCTGTTACAATGTTGCAATCTTTGATTGTACCATACTGAGAAAAGAAATCTTTTAACTCGGTTTCATTAGTCTACCAATAACAAACACATGAAGACAGAATATTGTTTATGATACACGACTGGTTACAAATTAGTATAGTCTATTAAACATGCAGGGAATAACAGGCACTTACATTGTAGGGAATATTTCCTATAAATACTCTGGTGGTAATTTCCACACCATGTTCAATGATGTAATGAGACATTGTAATCTACAAAATGAATGTAAAAGGGCTGGCCTAAGAGAACCATTCTTACATAACTTTAGCACTCTCTACTGCACTCAGTAGTAGTCTGCTCTGCTTACTTTAGCCGTTGGCGTTTAGAGCTTGCTTTGGGCTTGCACAGCCTGGCAAATTTTACACTCGCTTAGTTTTATAATCATCATCAATAATAATAATAATAATAATAATTAATTATGTTTATGGTCTAGGTGGAGCTTTTGGATGATAAGTGAGAAGGTTCTGGAGGTAAAATAGGAGAATACGGAGCAAAGAAATCATAAGCAAATCCATACACATCATCAGGTTTGTGTATCAGAAGAGACTGTAAGAAGTCAGCTAGAATAGCACCAAGTTCTGGGTGTGTTTCAACAAATTGAGAGTGTTCTTCAATCAGTGCATCCTATTAATAGATACAGTCCAATCCCATTGATTTATAACAGATGTACCTTCCTATCTAAAAACTCTGATATCATTTGAAGGTCCTCAGGCCAGGGCAAGTATCCAGTTATAGTCTCACTAGCTTCTTCTGTAGTTTCAGCCATTGTTTCTGTAGTCATGGTAACAAGGGTGTGGCTCACACGTGCAGCTAGCTAGCTAGCTCATAGCTGCATGCAGCAGCTTACAGCATAAACTGTAATGGTCAGCATAGCAAGTCAGCACAGCCAGTCAGCAAAGGTCAACCTTACCATAATGAAGAGCTATTGTATTTGCGTTTTGTTCTTGTCCTCTTTCTTCTTTCTTGGTACAGTAGAGGGAGGTCCCTTACATGCTTCCTGTCAACTCAAATGGTAAGTGTAATATATAATAGCTAATGACATTAATTCTTGTTAATATGCAGGACATGGAGCACAAACTGTACTACTGTGAGTACTGCAATTCTTGCTCAAATTGCAAAATGGACCAGTAACACGTGTCCTCCTAATACTGAACTCTGTGGATACAAGGTACCTATATATATATATATACTTTTAATGCATTAATACTGACTCTACATGTCACTGCAGCTAAAAAGCAACACTACAAAGGAAATTACAGCAACCCATACTACCCCAGTTCATCATTATGTAGACGATCTTAAAATGGACTTCACTGATGATGGAGGAATGTGTACAGTTGATGTAAGTTATGATTATTAAATGTCGTTAGTGATGTGTTCATTGCATATGCAGGGGTATTCCAAGTCTGAGGTCTGGTATGCTGTACTAGATGATGGTACTAATTATTGTAATCTCCACAATCTTGTAACTGGGGCTGGACTTGACAAGATGTACAGTTTCAACGAAGCTACTTCTGATGACAACTGTACCCAGTACTCATCAGCTAACTGTGACAAATACTGATGCTTTAATTAACTGCTTGAGTGTGTTAATCTTGCTGTTTTAAAAACTTTTCCCTTTTTGATAAAAATAATTCTTAATTTTTAAAACAGTGCACGGAGAAGTATACTAGTTTCCGTTTATTTTAAACATGTGCTTACTCGTGTACTAATTATTATAATACACAAAAAATGAAATTTAACATCAAGTGCTACCAAGAGCAGCAAGAATAGAAAATGTCCACAAAGTTAAATGAAATTGAGTGATAGGAGGAAGAGAAAGAAAGAATGAAACAACTTTATTCCAAATGATGAGCAGTGGAAAGTCTCCAGGACTAATCTCTACCTTCTTCTTCAATTCTAGGTCACTGCTGTTGCCACTGGATACAACAATATCCCTTTCATTAATGATCTCTTTTGTAATGACACGTGTTTCAATGGGAGACAAAGACTTGAGGTATCCAAAAGCAAGAGGAACAGGTAGAAAGAAATGATAGGCTCTTAGCGAAGTAATATGAGTTACTAATGATTTAGGATTGGGTTTATTATTAGTGACTAAGCCACCTTGAAGACCAGAGCACTTGTCACACTGAGGATAAAACCGCTGGACTCCTCCGCCATGAGGCAGAGTACTAGTGGGTGGCTGATGATCACAAACAAACTTAGTCACAGACTGTCTTTTACCACAAGTGTGGCAGCCATACTTCTTGCCTATCTCTTGTATAAGGACCTTCTCTGAAGAAGTAGCGTATTTATTTGAATAAGCCGGTATCCACTGGCGAGCAAAAGCACCAGGATTAGCCAAATGGCTTGGAACAACAGAACAAAATTTACCGCCTAGTGACCTAAACAAAGCTACACTGACAAGAGAAGACGTCAATAATTCAGGGACATTGAGTCTCATGTGGTTTGAAGTGTCTCTTGTTAAAGGTGCCACAAATGGTCCCGCTAATGAATAGGCGGTAACTACAGCACATGAAGCCGAGATTGCAGCTGATGTAATTGATATACCACCTATTGTAGCCACCACTAGAGCTGGTAGGTGAGTAGCTAAACGTAATGGCTTTAATACCAGTAGCTGATTGATCCCTAGTACTACAGGAAAGGTCACGGCTCCAGCTGCAGCTCCTACTAATGATTGAGGGACACTCAATTCAGCAGACATTTTCCCGGCCACTTGATAATTAGCCACGCCTCAAACCACACCAACAATAATTAAATTTTAAAAAATAAAATAAAATTCTGAAATGAGATGCAATTAATAATAATGGTATAGCTCTGTAAAAGGATAAAGTAATACAATAATTCATGAATAGAGTACTTCTTTTATTGGCTTGTTTTTATGTTTATTTACAGACAGAGGAGGAGTTGAAGTGCTTGTACTACTAACAGGATCAAGTGTCCTACTTGTAACCTGTTGTTGCTCTTCTGCTCCTGAATCATATTGATGATGAGATACTTCTCTCTCTTTCTCTTCTTCCTGAGTTGATATAACTTTACCAACTTTACCAAGGAAACTAGATATAAAAAATATAATTACATTAAAATCATTTTTCATAATATACCGTATGCCCCATGTCTTCCAGCTCCAATAAGTCTAAAATGAAAATAAAAAAATAAACAAATATTAATAATTGTTTGTCACTAACAGAGACAAGATCTACTGTATTACCAGCTGCAGCTAAACCATCATCACTGACACGACCAGCCTGATCACCATATCTGAGGGGAAGAGAAGTGAAGATGAGCTGTATGCCTCCATTATAATGACCACTCTCTCTTACTTGTGTCCAACTGTTTTACTAGTCTCTGTTCCAGCTCCTTTGATGATTGCTTTGGCTCCTTGCTCAAGATCTGTGAACACTTTACCAGCTCCTAACAAATACAATTCATTAAATTAAAGGAGGGATTACTCCAGCTGCTGTCACCTTTAGCAGTTGATTTGGTTACTTTCCAAGCTTCCTTAGCATGAGGATTGATCTCTCTACCCTTCACCATCTTTACAATGGATACATATGTAACCATAGCAACCAATAATAATTAACATACATCAGAATCAGCAACAGCGGATCCAATCTTCTTCCCCACAGCAACAGTTCCTTTGGCCAGTGTAACCATCAAGAAATCACTCACCCCAACAACAGCACCTGTACAATAATCATTAATAAAATAATAATAATTATTATTAATGATGTACATTACCAGTTGCTCTTCTAGCATAGTATGCTCCTTTTTCAACTGATTGAGGTATTTCCACAGGCTGCTCCCTCGGCTCAATATTATCCCTCAGTTTGTCCCCACCCTTTGTTTAATAAACAAGTAAAACAACAAACAACAAAAAACAACAACAAACCTTGTTTAGTAGTTCACCAGCTTTATTTGTGCCAGTGCTAATGACACCAGATACCCAACTAACACCAGATTCTATTTTCTACAACAATAATTATTATTATCATTAATAATAATTATTATTATCATTAATTATTATTATCATTAATAATTTATTGTGATTAATGTACTTCTGATATTGATCCACCCCAAGTGGGCGTGTCTTCTAGTTCAGGTTTTGAGTCCCCAGCAGCTGCTCCTGATGATTCAGAAACTTTAAAGTCACTCAACACTTTCAAAGTCTAAAATAATAAAAATTATCTAACACATGATCTTATGTTAGATTTGAATTTTAAGACAATTCCAATCTCATTTAAATTTTTTACAAATTTTCAAAGTTGCTTCTCACCTGATTCAGTTCCCTTATCTCATTCTTGGTCAATCCTCCGCTGAACACAATACCAACAGTGTGTCCGTTATTCTCAATGTCAGGGAAGACATAAGCAAACTGGCTGCTCCTAAGTACAGGTGATTGACCGGGCACCAGTGGGTATACAAAGTCACCACATTGGATAAACGCTGGAGGCTGACCTAGAGCTGGTATAATAACTATTAATAACTAGCTCCACCCACCTGGTATATGCTCTTTATATCGAAAGATGTGCATAGCTTCTGAAGGCGTACAGTTTAAGACACACCCACTTTCATTAACACGGATAACCTTACAACCTGGTAACTATTAATAAATAGTTAATTAACTATTAGTTAATTAACCTGAACTGGACGAGAATACAATTTCAGCCTCAGCTCCGCCCAAAGTATCTTTATTATTCCTTCCTCCTCCTGACACTGATTTCATTCCCATACTGCTTGAAACTGAGTCTGTAGGTCTGGAAGTATGAGTTTGAGTCTTTGGTAAGGATCTTGACAATTGTTTCTCTTCTTCCTTCTCAAGCAATGACTCCATTCTACTTTTAACCTGACCCTTTAACCTAAAAAGAATTATAAAATAAATAAATAAAATAAATAAATAAATACCCGCACAATTGTACATTTACAATGACAACAATTACTTTTCCAATTTCTTCTTTATTTCTTTCATGGCTGATGTTACCTCACGGCTCTCTTGTATAATGACCAGTCCAGACTGAGCTGACTTCAATGCTTTATTGTATAATTCAAGAGCTGGCAGTCTTTCTCCTTTTTCATCAGACTCCAAGGCTTTACCTACAAACCTAAAGGACCCAACATGACCAGGAGGAGTAAGGGATCCAAACAAATTACTTCTTTGCTTCGTCAAAGTAATCCTGGATCAAACCAATTTTATTTTTGTGATGAAGTGACGACATGTCACTCATAACTGAGCTGGTGGTGCTAGCACTGGCCACAGAGGAGACTAGGGGAGGTGAGGAAGGAACTTCTCTTTGCTCTTGCAGCATTTTGAAATAAATGAAATGAAATAATAGCTAGGAGAGAGAGAGAATGATGAAGTAGATTTGTGACTATCATGTGAAGAAGGCGTGGTCAAAACAAATAGGTGCGGTCATGACGTCATTATTTAAAGGTGTGGCTACTTTAAATGATACCACAAAAAGTTGATCAAAGAAAAGTCCAGTTCATGCCTTGTTGCTGAATGTGCTCTAGTTACTCTTATTGAATTAAGGACGAGTTGCTGCCGGATAGTGTTCTTTATCAACTGCCGCTCTCCTCAAAAGAGCCATACATAGTCTAGTGCCTGTGGGGTTGGATTGGAAAGGAGAGAGAGAGAAGTGAAGGAGCTCAATTCAAGGATAGATCAAGGGTCCTCGAGGCGGTATTATGGGTATAGTATGGGCTAAGCTATGGAACCTCTTTGGAAAGGAAGGTAGGAAAGGTTTATTCTTAATAATGTAATTGATATCTTTTATGAAATAGAATATAAGATAATAATAGTGGGGCTTGATAATGCTGGGAAGACCACCATATTGTATCAATTGTAAGTCTAAAACTATCAAGAATATATCATTGTATCTTTAAATCATTATTAATTAATTGATTATGATAGTAACACATTATTATGGGTTATATATAATTTGATTATGAGGTGTGGTATCATTATTGTCAAACATTATGCACTGATAACCTGTTCCCTCTAGTTTAATGAATGAAGTTGTGCACACATCTCCTACCATTGGGAGCAATGTGGAGGAAGTAAGATCACAATTACCACCCACACACACACACCAGCATCAAACACTGGCACTGATTTACATGTACAATACATGTTTATATTCTCAGGTAAGATGGCGTAATCTTCATTTTGTGATGTGGGATATTGGCGGGCAGGAGTCCTTGAGACAAGCCTGGAGTACCTATTACTCTTCGACTCACTTCCTGATACTAGTTGTTGATAGCACTGATAGGGAGAGACTGCAAGTCACCAAAGGAGAGCTTCACCAAATGTTAGAACATGAAGTATGTGAAAGGATGAATGCATGTACATGTACAGGGAGAGAGAGGGTTGGTGATACATAATGTGAACGTTTGGAATGAGAGAGTATTGTCCTACAGCTGGTTGTAATTTTGAAGAGGAAATTTAGGCAAATTTAGACATTTTAATAGTCATTGTTAAGTCATTATGCACATGGCCACTAATCCACCAAATGAAAACCCATCAATCACAGACAAGCAATTTGCTCAAATTTCATGATATCTAGCTGTAAGGTATTTTGTGATTAGGACCTAAAGAAGGCAGGTGTATTGATATACGCCAACAAACAGGACGTGAAGGGATCAATGGGTGCAACAGAGATCACTCAACACCTCAATCTGACATCAATAAAAGAACATGGCTGGCACATACAACCTTGCTGTGCCCTCACTGGAGAAGGGTAAGCCACACCCACTGGTAACCATGGTTACTTGTCTATAGGTTATATCAAGGATTAGAATGGATCTCGTCTCAAATCAACAGATGATAATTTATATTAATGACTCTTTAAATATTAATTTAAATAAAATAATGAATAAAATATTGACACATCATGTTATTATTTATTATTATTGTTTTGTGACAGCAATCTTACCTAAAAACAAAAAAATAAAACAAATAATTCTAAATCAGTGATAATTAAAGTGCAGGATCATCATCATAATACAAGCACCATCAGTCGTCCGGACATGGACAATTATGATGTCATCAATGAATATCAGAACAGGTCTGTGGTCAATTTTCATCATCTAGTGCTTTACAACTATCACATGTATTGGTATGTCATACCTGTTAGGAAGAATGAGTCAGGTATGTAAGGTCCAGGCCTAACTATAGAAGAGTCCAGGTACAGGTACAGGTACAGGTGGTAGTTGACTGAAACCTCCAAAGAGCACTGCAGAACCAGCTGCTGTATATATTTACATGCAACACTCAGAAAATCACAAAAATGTTTCTCAGGTCATATTAATTTCAGAGCGACCCAAAACGTGTCATCATTGTGTTTGTCATGATATCTTCACTTGAATGGAATATTCTAAATAAAGAGATAGAGAGAGGTGTACAGATTAAAATACCCTCAAACCAAAAGTATACTATTACAACACTCCAAGTCGTGATATTCAGAACAAATAATGACATCATTGGTTGGTCAGATATATGCTTGTCATTAAATCATCATTAACCACTAATAACTAGCCACACCTACTTACCTAGTTAATTAACACTACATTGGTTGAAAGACTTCTTACACTCCTAAAAATAAAGATGTCCAATACATAAAAACAATAAGTTAACGCAATAAATGGAGGACTCAGACAATGTAGGTAAGAATTGGCTACATCATTAACAGAATATTTCAATCATTACATCATAATTATGTCATCACAGTGCCACCATGAGTAATACTAACATCAACAATAATAAACAAACTAACTCAAAAAACGAAGCAGCATCCTCAGCAAATTAAGAATTCAACCTGAAAAAACAAATAATTATAATCTTCTCAATAATACTTTTACCATTCCATTACTGTAAGAGCTAAACTTGTTCTAAGCCTGTTAACAATGATAGATAAACACCAGTTTGTAACCATAGACTGACCATAGACAATCAATCCTGACAAGATGCAACAAGATCTCCCTCTGCCTTCTCTCTTGCTGTCCCTGGCCTTGCTCCCACAATGCTGTCTTGCTACAGACTGAGCATGCGCAATAGTTTAAGGAGGGGTTTGGCGGTAAAATTAATTTTAATTATTATAAAAATAATTTCTATGGTATAATATAATCTAAAATATTTAAAAAGTACACTGTGACTGGGTATAGAAAACTTAAATATATTGATAGATCTTAAAGTCTAATGGTGAGCAGCTGGTGGGAGGTTTGGGTGTGCTTTAAAAAGTGCAGCTGGAAACTGTTCACCATTGGGACCACGCAATAGCCTCTTGCTAGCTAAGTCAAACAATAACGGATTATAATGATACAATTCATCTAATGAACCCTTCTCCTCATCTGTAATCAAACCAAACCTGGTAGCAATAAATTAATAATAATTAACAATAATATTAATCAATAATAACTTATTACCTGACTAGTCTCGAGGTGTGTACCACTACATTGATGGCCGGTACTGGATAATCTGAGCCATACACTAATCTATCATGAATATCCTATTAAAGAGAGACAGTCAAAGACTCATTCTCATAATTCCATGTCTCATACTGTTTCTTGTATCAAGCGATGCAGGTACCTAACTCTCAACAC
Organism: Amphimedon queenslandica; assembly: GCF_000090795.2. NCBI lineage: Eukaryota > Metazoa > Porifera > Demospongiae > Haplosclerida > Niphatidae > Amphimedon > Amphimedon queenslandica. Next base: position 131,353 of record NW_003546250.1, on the reverse strand, counting down.
TGCACATATTGCTGATATATCACCATACAGTAGACCTTTATATCTAGGAGGACATATACCCACTTGTAGTAATGCCACACCCACTTGTAGTAATGCCCCACTCACCTGTCCTCCCTCATCAGTCTTAGCCAGAGGTCAAAGCACGTCTCATAGCTACCATCACCTCTGTCAATATCAACGCCCCTGCCCTATTAATAACGGGTTGCCATGGTAACATTATTAACGAGGTCTGTATTACCTCAGAAGCACAGTGAGCAGTGATTATCTTCACTCCACAATTCAAAGGCCTTTAATTAATTAATTAATTAGATAATTAATAGTATGATTATTATTTGAAATACCTCCTCAATAGAAGTGGGTTTCCGTATTCATTATTGATGTAGGCAGCGTTCACAGAATGCTCTTCACCACAGTGTACCAGTAATATCTGAAACCATTGAGAGTTATATTTAGTAACAATGTTACTATATTTAGTAACATTACCATATTAAGTTCTTTCATTTTGTTGTAAAATGGTTCAATTCTTTCGTCAGACGGATCAATACCCATAGAATTAGGCTAACAATAAAATAAAGAATAATAGCAAATATTAATAATCTCTTACTAGCCATTTTATGACATTGACTCCCAGCTCAGAGAGATGTTGAAGTCGCTGTATAGCATCAGAACGGTAAGGATTTACTGAACCAAACGCAATGAACAAGTCAGGATATTCTCTGGAAAGCATTAATGAATATTCATTAGGGACAGACTGAGAGAGAGAGAGAGAGAGAGAGAGAGAGAGAGAGAGAGGAAATTATTTTCTAAAACATTAAAGTAAACTAACGAAGGTGGTTCTTTGTTCATCTTCTTCTCCGGTCAGTGGATCAACAAATTTATCAAAAGGTAAGAGACAAAGTTTACCATGAACAAACCTCTCATCACTACTACCAGCTGAAACCACACCTACTGCTCCACCCACAACAAGATCACTGCCATTAATATTAGTACAGGAGATTGGTACAAAATGTCTCGCCAATCTCAGCAGGCGACTTATAAACTGTATATCACCACTAGAGAGGAAAGAAGAGAGAAAGAAGGTCAATTTATAGTCTCATATCATACCCCTCCATTGATGTAACTTGAGCTGCTCCCATGAAAATGGCCGACTTTATTCTACGTAGCGGATTCCACCAAGACTTTAACTGCAGGCATACATGTATTAATTAATTAGCATTAATTAATTATTAATTAATTAGCATTAATTAATTATATATATTCACCGAATGATGCATGTAGCACTGAGAGCCAGAGTCTCCGTGTCCGACTAAATGACAATGATAATCAACAACTTCACGAGGATCCTAACAATGGAAGAATTTGATTTGGAGCAACTTTCAAAATTTATTTTTAAAACCAATTTTCATCAGAATCAGCTCAAACTTTCTGCACAACATAAGTACATGTATATGCATTAGAAAATGTAATAAAATTGAGGAATTCTTCACTTGTCAATTTTGGCAAAATTTGACAAAAATCCCTGTACTATAGTACAGGGACTTTTGTCCGATTTCGGAGCAACTTAAAAAAATCATTAAAAATCCAAACTTGATTGGAATCAGCTCAAACTTTCTACACAACATAAGTACATGTATATGTATCAGAAAATGTAATAAAATTGAGGAATTCTTCACTTGTCAATTTTTGTAAAATTTGGCCAAAATCCCTGTACTATAGTACAGGGACTTTTGCCAGATTTCGGAGCAACTTTAAAAAATCATAAAAAATCCAAACTTGATTGGAATTAGTTCAAACTTTCTACACAACATAAGTACATGTATATGTATCAGAAAATGTAATAAAATTGAGGAATTCTTCACTTGTCAATTTTCGTAAAATTTGGCCAAAATCCCTGTACTATAGTACAGGGACTTTTGCCAGATTTCGGAGCAACTTTAAAAAATCATAAAAAATCCAAACTTGATTGGAATTAGTTCAAACTTTCTACACAACATAAGTACATGTATATGTATCAGAAAATGTAATAAAATTGAGGAATTCTTCACTTGTCAATTTTTGTAAAATTTGGCCAAAATCCCTGTACTATAGTACAGGGACTTTTGCCAGATTTCGGAGCAACTTTAAAAAATCATAAAAAATCCAAACTTGATCGGAATCAGCTCAAACTTTCTGCACAACATAAGTACATGTACATGTATCAGAAAATGTAATAAAATTGAGGAATTCTTCACTTGTCAATTTTCGTAAAATTTGGCCAAAATCCCTGTACTATAGTACAGGGACTTTTGCCAGATTTCGGAGCAACTTTAAAAAAATCATAAAAAATCCAAACTTGATCGGAATCAGCTCAAACTTTCTACACAACATAAGTACATGTATATGTATCAGAAAATGTAGTAAAATTGAGGAATTCTTCACTTGTCAATTTTCGTAAAATTTGGCCAAAATCCCTGTACTATAGTACAGGGACTTTTGCCAGATTTCGGAGCAACTTTAAAAAATCATAAAAAATCCAAACTTGATCGGAATCAGCTCAAACTTTCTGCACAACATAAGTACATGTATATGTATCAGAAAATGTAGTAAAATTGAGGAATTCTTCACTTGTCAATTCTCGTAAAATTTGGCCAAAATCCCTATACTATGGAACTTTTGCCCGATTTTTGAATAACTTTAGAAATTTGTAAAAAAAATCCAATTTTGATCAAAATCAGCTCAAAATTGATACATGACACAAGAGCCTGTATATGCATCAGGTGTTACAGTACAAGTATCATCAGTTCTTACTAAATCATTAAAGACCCTTTGCCGAAGGAGTTCTTGTGTTGATGGAGTAAGAGCACATCCTTCATCAGTAAACATGTCCTCAGGCTCGTATGAAAAATTCCCACCTAACTATTGAGAGGAAAAGATATCAGCTGGATGATTTAATGCTGCCCTGCCTTCTGTGCTAGGTATCCCAGGAAAGACCATCTTGAGAAAGGAGGGGGCGGACCTGAGAGACACTTGTCCTTCACACTGAAGCTGTACTGAACCGAGGAGACACTGGAGCTAAAGACGGGTCCACTGGGCTCTCTCTCCTCCTCTCTCAGCTCAACCAGCTCGCTAGACAAGGGAAAGAATGAATCTGCTAGTTATTATTAATCTAACTTGAAATCCGCCATCTTGTTTGCTAGCCACGCCCACTTATATTAACTGATTAATAACTATTAATAACTAGTCAATGATTGAATTCGAGTTGGGAAATACTGTTCAGTTTAAATATTCAAAAGTTGACGACAGATCTGATACTAAAAATTATATAAATAACTAATAACTATTAATAACTAGCCACACCTCTTTCCTTGATGCATGACATCAAATGCTTTGTTGATTTCAGTGAGGTCAAATGTGTGAGTCACAAACTTGTCAACTTTCATGGCACCCGACAAATACTTCTCAACTAACTGAGGGACACCATCCCTGCTCTTCCAACCACCAAACGCTGTACCTTTCCAAACACGACCTGTTACCAGCTGGAATGGACGAGTTGAAATTTCTAAATAATAAAAATAATAATAATAACAAATACATCATAATTATAATAATATCAAGTTACCTTTTCCAGATGCAGCAACACCAATAATAGTAGATACACCCCATCCTTTGTGACACGCCTCCAAAGCAGCTCTCTAAACCACACCCACTAATCAGTTAATAATAATATAGTTAACATACCATTGTCATTACGTTACCAATACACTCAAAAGTGTAGTCACACCCACCATCAGTTAGATCCACGAGGACCTGCTGAGTTGGCTTATCATGTTCTTTAGGGTTGAGAAATTCAGTGGCACCAAATGACTGAGCTATAAATAAATAAATAAATGATAATAATAATAATCTTTTCCTCTTACCAATTTGCCGTTTGTCAGGATTAATATCAACAGCAATGATACGCTTAGCCCCAGCCTCCTTGCACCCCATAATGACAGCAAGGCCAACGGCTCCACAACCAAATACGGCAACAGTAGAACCAGGCTCAACTCCAGCTGTATAATAATATAGTTACTATTAATATTATGGTTAATAAAACCCCTCAGTACCAGTATTAATAGCAGCTCCATACCCAGTGGGTATGCCACATCCCAGCAGACAGATTTTATCCAAAGGAGCAGCTGGATTCACCTAACAACACTTGCCATAAGTCTGTCTCTCTTTCTCTCTCTTACTTTAGCGACAGATATTTCCGGCAGTACAGTATATTCAGAAAAGGTACTTGTTCCCATAAAATGATAGAGAGTTTTCCCATTACAAGAAAACCGTGAGGTCCCATCAGGCATAAGTCCTTTCCCCTGGGTAGCTCTGATTTTGGAGCACAAATTGGTCTTTGGGCTTAGACAAAACTTACAATTTCTAAAATAAAAAAAAACATTTCAAAATATTACATCATTACTAAACCCATGCCTGCACTGTGGAATGTAGAGTGGTATCACATGGTCACCAGGCTGCACAGTGGTCACGCCTTCTCCGATACTCTCGACCACGCCCCCTCCTTCATGACCAAGGACACAAGGGAAGAGTCCCTCAGGATCATGACCGTTAAGAGTATAAGAATCAGTGTGACAGACACCAGTGGAGCGAATCTATTTAGAGACACAATCTATTTATAAATTAATTATAATTTAATTATAATGGGCGGAGTGAGTCAATTACATTGAATTGATCAAATGTTAAAATCATTCATTCAGTTATTATTATTATTATAATCTCCTCTTATTATATTACCTGAATCCTTACTTCACCAGCTCTAGGTGGCTGCACTTCTACCTCCTCAATGACGAGAGGCTTACATGCCTTCCACGCAACAGCGGCTTTACACTTTATAACCTGAAGGAAGGAAAGGAAGAAATGGAGAAATAATAATAACAATAGTTATACCTTCCCAACTGTATCTGACATTGTTGTGTAGAAAGTATCTCTTTTCTCTCCAAAAACAAGTTATTGCCAGAAAATTAAAATACTAGACCAAAATAGTAGGAGCTAGTTATTAAAAATTCTGCTAGTCTAGTTATAAAAATGTTGTAGGCGTGGTCAGTTTGTATGTTAACGGGTTAAAAATATAAGTCATAATCATGTCATTTGTATCAGCCAGTGATCTTGAGGCTCAGAGACAGAAAAGGAAAGAAGAAAAGAGACAGTCGAGACAGAAGATACTCCATGAAGCTAAGGAGAAGTTCCTTGAGGAGAGAAAGAGACAAGAGCTGAAGAGAGAGAGGGGGGACGATGTGTGGGTAGCCCCAGGCGTCAGTAAAAGACTCAACCTTACGACAAAGAAACACAAAAAAGACAAAAAGAAAAAGAAAAAGCAAGAAAAACGAGAGAAGGCAGACGTCAAATCAGAGGAATCAGGAGAGGAAGAAGAATGGATTGAAAAGGAAGGGGAGGACGTGGGAATGGAAACTGAACCTGTTGATGCCACACCCACTCCTACTCCAGACATAGCTCTTCAAAGGGACGAATGGATGACACTAGCACTTGGACCTTCTCTATCATCTCAAAGGAGGCTAGAGGAACTGCGGAAGAGAACAGAAGAAGAAGAGGAGAAGAAGAAGGAGCCATTGATAGACCAAGCAGGACAGCACCCTTTGGAGTTGAACCCATATTGGAGGAAAGGAGGGACTGGGTTACCGGAACAATCTGACGTGAAAGAAGACAAGAAATCAACTCAAATTGGTGATGGTGGTCGTAGCTGGTTACTCCGATCATACAAGAGGGCATTGGAGAGGGCGGAGCAGGAGGGGAGGAGCATTGAAGAGATTGCAGCTGTACAGTGGGGCTCTGTTGATAAACTCCATGAGATGTTGAGGGAGGCTGGTATTGATCCTAATAATCCTGACGGACATTATAAAGGAAAGAGAGAGCTTTACTCAAGAATGGAGAGACACAGGGAGGTACCTTATGGTAGGTATGAGAGGGACTCCTCTCGTTATAGTCCGAGGGAAGATAAGAGAGAGAGAAGAAGGGACAGGTTTATAAAACCATCTTTTGAAGAAGGCAAAAGTACTGTATCACTGACGAATGATGAGTCATCAAACAGCTGGAGAAAGAAAACAATTCAACTTCCTACCTCTCTCTCTCCTCCTCCTCCTCCTACTGTACCTTCTGTACCTGATAAACCTTCATCTCTTCTCCCCTCTCCTTCCTTCCCCCCTCCTCCTCCTCCTCCTCCTCCTCCTCCTCTGGTCACCAGCACTCAATTGAATTCATTAGCTGCTAAAATAATGAAAGCTGAAATGTTTGGTGACTCTTCAAAAGTTGAGCGATTAAAGAATGAATTGAAACAGCTGCAGGAGCTAAAATCAAAACAAGACCTTGTTCAGCCAAAGGACAAAGACAGAACTACCCACCAGACACAAAGAGGGGGAGAAGAGAGAGGGGAGAAAGGAGAGGAAGTTGTTTTACTCACTAAGACTGATCGTCATGGCAATGTACGCCCCCTCAGTCGTCCTTCAAGATCTGGTTATGAGGGACCATTGTCCACTCACACTGGCAAAGGAAAGAGAACGAAATACTTTAAAGATGATGACACTCACTCATTGAAGTCTCTTTTAGAAGCCGAGAGGCTCTCAAGCTCGGACGACACTCAGGCTGCTATTCTTAAAATGGCCAGCAAGTTTGTTCCATCTTCATCGGACAGAGGAGATGAAACTGTTGATGATGTACTTGACACAGCAGCTCTTCACGGGAAGAGAAAGAAACAGCTGAAAGAGGAGGAGAGAGAGATGAGGAGAGCCATCAACGAGAACAAGAGAATGATGGACAAGTTGGACAGTTGTAGATTATGTTTTGATAGTTCTCAGTTTGAGAAGCACCTCCTAATAGCAGTTGGTATCAACGTGTATCTATCACTACCTTCAGTCCAATCACTAACTGATGGACACTGTCTACTAGTGCCTATGGAACACACTCAGTCTTCATTGCTCACTGATGAGAACGTGTGGAGTGAGTTCAACCTCTTTCGGAAAGGTCTCACTCGTATGTTTGCCGATAGGGACATGGACGTTGTCTTTATGGAAACATACACTTCATCTAAATCCCACTCACACATGATCATGGAGTGTGTGCCTTTGCCAAAAGAGGTTGGTGAGCTGGCTCCTATGTATTACAAGAAAGCACTGCAGGAGAGTGACCAGGAGTGGAGTGACAATAAGAAGGTTATAGATACCAGTAAGAAAGGTGTGCGTGGGTCATTGCCTGTGGGTCTGCCGTTCTTTTATGTTGAGTTTGGTACTGATGGGGGCTATGGTCACATTATTGAGGATAATTCTAAGTTTCCGCATTATTTCGGGAAAGAAGTGGCTGGTGGTATGTTGGACGTTGAACCAAGGCTCTGGCTGAAGCCTCACAGGGAAAGCTTTGAGAGACAAAAGGAGAAGGTTCTTCGTTTCTGTGAGTGGTGGAGTCCTTACGACTGGACTCAGAAACTAAGAGAAGAAGACAAGAGCAACGAAACTGATTAATGAATTATTTATATTCATTTATTGTGTTTGTAATACAAAAATAATTGCAAATGTTTAAAAATTAAGAGTTTGAAAGTGTTTCTATTTCTTCCTCAATCTCATGTCGTCTCTTAATCTTTTTGATCTGGTCTGGGTCCAACTTGGCCCCGCTCTTTCTCTTCTCCTCTAGCTCATCGATCTGCTTTAACTTCTTCCTCAATGCTTTCAGTTGCTTGGCAAGATTGGGTGTGGTCGTATCCTGTCCTGTGGGCGTGGTTAACTCTATGGGCATGGCACTGGGAGAATCCCCCGTATGGACACTGTCCAGTCCTTCAATAATCTCTTCTATTTCAAACTCTAACTCTGGCTCTTTCTCTTTCTTTTTTTGTCGTTTCCTGGCATGTTTCTTTTGATTCTTAGTAAGGGTGGGGGCGGAAGGAGGGTGGTCACCAGTCAGACCTAACATAAGGGACTCATCTGCATAATCCAAACCTTTAGAATAATAAATAAATATACATATTACACGTATAATGGCTGTCTTTACCAGCTGGTCTAGTAGGGACACTAGCTGCTTCTCTCTTAGCTCTTGTTTGGTAGGCTGGTACCTCATCTGGTGGTATGTATCCTTCCTTTACTCTTATTGCCTTACGCCACGTCCCATCTGGTCTCTGTGTCCCTGGTATGTAAGGCTGACCTGAGGAATCATACACTATGTTCTCACGCTGGAGCTTACCAGAGGTAGCCATTTTATTAGAGCCACACCTAAAATTTACGGATCCGTATACTTGCAAAATGGAAAAGCTTCTTTCACATGGAAGTGATGGAACACTGCTGTTCTTTCTCGTTAATGCCTCATTTTTCTAAAGGTGGACATCCACTATGCAACATTGCCTGTGGATGTACTGACCTGTTTATGCTACCTTTGCACTAGCCATAGCACTAGCTCTAGCTCTATGCACAGTAACCACGCCTACCTTTATTAGCTAGGGGTGTGGTTAAGGCCCTTATTATGGGGTGTGGTCATAGTTCAGCTAAATAGAGGTGTGGCTATAAATTCACTAGCTCCACCTACTTATACATCCTAATTATATTTTTTGTTTTTTTTTCTTTTTTTATTCAAATTTTTAAACATTGGCTCATTTTACCACTATTCACCCCATTACATGTAATAACGGAAAACATGCAATCAATCCTTACCAGGGTCCAGTCCAGAACAGTCAGACCTACTAGAGGGGGTGGGGGGTGGGGTGGAAGAACATGTGTGGATTATATTGTACATGCATAAAATACATTATAAACATGCATAATTATACAATATTAACTCTCATTCTACCTCACACTCAACCAACTTTAAACTTGATCCTGAGTCCAGTCCAGAACAGTTGGTAGGCCTACTAGAGGTTGGGGGGGGGGTAAGAGGAACATAAGTGGATTATATTGTACATGCATAAAATACATTATAAACATGCATAATTATACATTATTAACTCTCATTCTACCTCACACTCAACCAACTTTAAACTTGATCCTGAGTCCAGTCCAGAACAGTCAGAGGCCTACTAGAGGTTGGGGGGGGGTAGGAGGAACATGTGTGGATTATATTGTACATGCATAAAATACATTATAAACATGCATAATTATACATTATTAACTCTCATTCTACCTCACACTCAACCAACTTTAGGCTTGATCCGAGCCCCTCCAGAGAACATCGTCCTGTGAAGAAATAAAATAGAAAAATGTTTAAAAAATAGAATAAGTAAAGGTCAATGGGACAGTGCTTTACTATTACATGTAATGGGGTGAATAGTGGTAAAATGAGCCATTTATTATTAGCACTGTAATCAAGGTAATAGCATGCAGAAGATACATTGTTACCATACGCTGAAGACTTGGCCTTGATGCTGAAGAAGACTTGTTGCCTTAAATCTATGTAACAATCTTAATTTGTAAAAGGAAAATAGAATATAAATAATGATGCATATATGTACATGATAGTGTGCGGATATCATGAACCAATACTGAGAGAACTGCCTTTGATTTATCGATACAAGTAATGAACATTAACCTAAAAATATGATGTGAATCATTTCACAGATAATGTCATGATGATAATAATAATAATAGCATAAAGAATGACCCCATAATAATAATAATAAATAACATGTAAATGTGTAAAAGAATAAGGTGAGAATGTTATCAAAATGCCAGTGGAAAGGCAAAGAGCAAAACCACTCGTTTTCTCCATTACATGTATTTCTCACTCTTGCTTTGCTCATTGTCTTTACCAACTGACACTTAGATAAACTATTCCCTCTATTATTCATCACACACTCATATACACGAGCACTGTGTGTGTATATTAGCTTATCTCATTAATTATCCTGTACTCCAGACAGTATACAAGTGATGGCTCCTCCTATACAAACAAGATTTAACTGATCCTATCTGTCTCTTCCAACAGTTATACACTCGAGGTAACCTAGTAAGAGAAAGAAATAAGTTTTTAAAAAGCAAAAACTGACAAAAAGAGAGAGAGAGAGAGGAGACAATGGCTGCCTCTTGTGCTTCTTTCTCTTCTTCTTCTTGTGTCACCGCCTGACGTCAGAGTGTTGCTATGCAACCAGGACTTTGATTGCGCCACACCACGTGATAGTAACCGCCAGATATGCCGGGAAAACTAGTCACTCGAGCTAGCTGGCCAGCTGCCGGATCCACAGCTCCACCCACTTGATTTGATTTTGCAAAAATGCCAAATGGCAAAGGTCAAAGCATAGATAGGGGAAAGTGACCAAAAAGGATAATAATATAAATAATAAATTAAACTATACACTAGCCAAACAGCTGCTTCTTTGTATCTATTATTATTATTATCATTTAATTATTAGTTCCAGCCGCTGTTTTCTGATAGTGTCCTACTAGTATTTCCCATGCCTTTGGAGCCATGAAGCCATCAGGAGGAGACTGCCCTGTCCTAGCTAATCCTCTCATTTTAGTACCTGAAGCGTAAAACAATAAATGAAAATATCTACTTATCATTAATTATACCGGAAATAAATTCATAGTCTTCCTTATTGCTTGGATCGTAATATTCCATTTTTGATGTTTTCTTGTTGTAGGCAGCAACTCTAAATGGAACAACTTCCAACTCAGTCAGACCAGGAGCCATTTGTAACACCTGGAGAGAGGATGACCTCACAATCAACAATAATCAATAATTGCCTGTTTCCCATGGTTTGGATCATAAAGGTCAGTTTTAGTAGCTGGGTGTGGTATACCAGCTGGATCCCGACCAACGATGTAGAAATTAGCACCAGCAGCAACACGAGCCTTACAATGCCACTGGACCTCAGTAGGACCTAACAACAACGATAAACAATAACATTAAATAACAATAAACAACAACAAGGAGACCATACATACCTGCATACATCATAGGTGATGGGAATATAGCCAGGACAGTGTTCTCGGGTGCAAGGACTCCTTCCTCAAGAACAGCTAAATGTTGCTTGATTCTAACTTCTAAAGGAACATCATCAGACTTAGTCCAACCCCCCAGAGGGTGGAGGAGGAGGACAGGGTTCCTGTAACCTCTCTCAAGGAGCATGGCTCGTGTATCCTATCACAATACTGTAACCATGGTAACTCGGACCTAATCTTACTCTCATTAAGAGGGCGTGGCCATTATGTATTGGGTTCCTCAGTTGAAAGGCAAACACAGCGTCAGAGCCACGTCTCTTGAACTCAGTCCTCAACTCAATGGGGGTCAGCCTGTACTTATCTAAACCATCATTCCAACGTATCCGCTCTAAACACTCCAAGTCTCCGCCCACCAGCCAATCACCAGACTCATTAATCATCTATTAATTAATTAATTAATAGTAGGCTATGAATATTAATAGCTATACTTACGTTAATGTAAGGATGGTCAGGGTGTGTGGTACCAAACTGTCTGCAGCACCTCTCCTCTTTCCTGTGAGGGTAGAACTCGTTGTTCTTCATTACAGCAACAATAAGACCTTCGTACACCAGTGAGAACCCATTGCTCCCTTCAAGCCTCTTCTTATCCTCCTCAGTTACAGGAAGTACTATTGGTACTGACTGACTGAAGACACCTCCGTCTAACAATGTTGCAAAATGAAGACATTGTAGATACTCTTTCTCTCTCATGAATCCTTTTAAGGGAGAGGCCCATCCTTCACTTAAAACCTGAGGAGAGAGAGGTAGTGTATTATTAGTAGCAGTGCTATTAATGAAAGACAATAGAGTGAGTATATAGTGGTGAGTTTGGCAGGTAAAAGGTAACCTCAGTGAGTTATCATTGCAATCAAAACTATTGGATGTGGTGTGAAAAAAGGTGAGATACTATCACCAGATAAACATAACATGGGAAGGGAGAGGGAGAGAGAGGAAGAGAGGGAGGGTATTACCTGGACCCACTGTAGGTCCAGTTTCCCAATGTTAAGAACTGGGAGGGTCTCAGCCTCTTTTCTAACATCATCAATTACACTTGGAGGAACAAACAATTCCTTCACTTCCTCTTTTAGGTCAGGAGGGATGATTTTCTAGTAATGATTAAATAAAATAAAGTGTTGATTATCGTACATTATGATTCTTACATGGTTTCTAAGCATCTTGATGACCTCATCAACACATTGGTCAATACTCCATTCTGCTGACTTTAATACCAGATCAGGTTTCAATGGAGGCTCGTACTTGGAATCAATACCAGTAAAACCTGTATAGATAACAGGTATCACAATAGCAGTATGACAATAATGCAATCAGAAATACCTTTAATTATCCCAGCCCTTGCTTTCTTGTACAGTCCTTTGCAGTCTCTCTCCTCACAGACTGAGAGGGGAGTGTCAACAAAAACTTCAAAAAAAGAGAGGCCGGCTTTCTCGTGCAGTTCACGAGCTTGAACCCTGTCCTAGTATCGGAGGAGCTGAAGGGATACACTGGTCATTAATGTACTTTAGCATAAGGGGAAATGAAACTAGTCAAAACTATAATTCCAGCATCTGCAAATAATTTAGCAACTTCTGAGATTCGACGAATATTCTCTTCTCTCTCGGATGGGCTGAACCCAAGGTCTTTATTCAATCCTGTTGCAATGGAAATAAAATGTACATGTACAGTACATGTGCAGCAAGCACAGTTTAGATTGTATGTAAAGGTTATGCTAACACTAACAGGTTTGACCTGTTCCATTACCTGTCCTTATATTGTCTCCGTCCAAACTATAAGAGGCATATCCCTTGGAGCAGAGAAAGTCTTCAGTTCCAAAGCTCACTGATGTTTTACCAGCTCCAGAGAGACCAGTAAACCAGACACAGCAGCCATGAAAGCTTCCCTCGGGGCCTCCCCCAACTATCTCTCCTCTCTTCTTCCTTGTGATGTGGCTCGGCTGTTGGAACACGTTTGTAGAGCGAATCTTCACCTGAATTTGTAATGTTTTTAATTTGTTGTTGTTTATTATTTTGTTTATTTACCATTCCGTTTGTGTTTGGAGCTGGGACGCTGACAGATCTATCAAAACTACTAGTGCTTGCCATTGTTCCAAGAATTGGAGAAGAAATGAAGATACTTTTGTAGCAACTCGTTAGTGAATAGAGTGAAGGAATGAATAAAAAGGTCAATGAGAATGGAATGGGTGTGTCTACTTTGCTAATAACGTGCAGTGCATGTGCATATAAATGATATTCACTGGATCTGTATGATTACTTTTATCAAGAGTTATTATTGCTTTTATGTAATTGGTTTGTAATGGAACAAAGAAATGCAATGAAATACAATACTAACAATGTAATAACAATGATAATAGTAACAACTCAACATTGAATAATAAAATAATAAATAATGAAATGAGATGGTTAATTGTCGTCTTGTCTAATTGAAGGAGCAATTGGAATACCAGCCACACCCCTCACTAGCTCCTCCCCCTCCTCAGCCACACCTTTTTCTCTCTTGATTCGTCTTGATCTGTTCGGTTTATCTTGTCTGTACTGAATCATTTTAGCAAAGTCCACGACATAAGGGAATCCTGATACATATATTACAAATTGACCATCATCTTGATTGTCTTCATTGTTGATCTGCAGTGATTGATAATGGATCTCTAATTCTTGTCTCACTCTTTCTTCATATTCCCACCATCCTCCACTCTTAGCTTCGTAATACCAACACGTCTTCCTTCCCTCCTCCTCCTCTCTCTCCCCTGTCCCTGGTGGTGATACTATACAGTGTTGAGGGATTGCCTGCCGACAGAGGGCACAGACCTTTTGTCTTGCATAAACTCCTTTGATGCATAAGTAGCAGAAAGTGTGGCCACAGGGAAGTGTTAGTGGGTGACGACTCTTATCCTGACAGATTGGACACTTCATATCAAACGGTACAATATCTAACATTATAAATAACATCTTGTAAATGTATTCTATTTAGGCCTACCTTCTTTAATTTTCAATTTGCTCAAGTCTTTTTCTACTTGAACAACTCTATCTCCCTCTTTGTCCAGGGATTCACTTTTCCTCTTCTTTTCTTTCTCTTCTAAGCTTTTAGAGTCGCCATATTGTCCTTTTTTAGAGTTCTCACTGTCGGCCATATTAGAATACTGATATTCGGTATGATGGAAGTAATTCTATTTAACCGAGTAGGTGTGGTCACCTTAGTAATTTTGGATAAGTATCACCGTATTGGATCTATTTTAATTTAGCAAATGGGCGGAGCTTATTGTGTAATATTGAAGTGGCAGTGAACCCACAAAGACAACTCTTCTCTTGTTTCAAAACGGACACTCTCTTTCTCTCCCTCCCTCCTCTCTCTCCTTTCCTCAGAGACGAAGATGAGCAGCTTCTTTTTAAATATGTAAGTATCAGGATTCGTAAAAATGAAGGAGCCCGCTTTTATGGGAGTATTAATTAATTAATTAATAATTATATATGGTGTTGTTCATTGTATTACAGGCGTAATGTCTCTAAGACAGTTAAACAGAAGCGTCTCCCTGACGGATCTGCCGGTCATGACTTGCTAAAGCATGCAGCACAGACTTTAGGATCAGGTAACATCAAAGAAGCTGTCAAACTCCCTGATGGAGAGGACCTCAATGAATGGATAGCTGTGAACAGTGAGTATTATCTTATTTTAATTTATATATCTTGTGCTCTCTCTTTAGCTGTGGATTTCTTTAATCAGATTAACATGTTATACGGTACCATTACTGAGAAGTGTACTTCTGAGTCTTGTCCTGTAATGTCGGCCGGACCAAAGTAATCAAGAGAGGGCGGAGTTTAAATCAATAATATTAATGAAATTTGTGATCACTTTTTGTTGTGTCTAGAATTGGGAAAGAGAGTAGAGAGAGATAATGTAGTGGGGACTGGGGATATTCCTGTGGTGTTCTTTAGTTGTATATCTTGAGGGAGTTGTAATTACATATAATTGAGATTGTATTGACATGTAACAGGCCATGTTAATATACACGTATATTCACTGATACATGTAATCACTACCTCTTCTGGTTCTGTTGTCCATTGGAATGAAACAGTTTACATTATACTTGCTATACTTCTTGTACTACTAACTGTCTCTTTGAATTTTTTACTTTAATTGGTCATTTCATGTTCATGTACTACTCCCCCCTCTCTCTCTCTCCTTTCAGGTTTGAGTACCATTGGGCTGATGGTACTAATGTTAAGAAGCCAATAAAGTGCTCAGCTCCAAAGTACATTGACTACTTGATGACGTGGGTCCAGGAGCAGCTGGATGATGAAGCTATATTCCCCTCCAGAACTGGTAAGAGATATTTCCTTTTCATTATTTATTAGATTGTGTAATTATCGTTATTAGTTTAGTGTCTAATGTAATCAACACTATTGTTTATATTTTACTTTTGTGGTGTCTTTGATTTTGTTTTGTCAAATTGTAAAATGGTAGCATCCCACTTGTCTTTTTGATGTTCACACACACAACTGATCCGTGATAGTTATTAACTAATAGTTATTAATGTTTTGTAGGTGTTGATTTTCCTCGTAATTTCATCACGGTTGCCAAGACGATACTTAAACGTTTGTTTAGAGTTTATGCTCACGTATATCACGCCCACTTTGAGGACATACTCTCACTGAAAGAAGAAGTAAGAACAACAGCTGGATTAACTGGCTGACTCTTTTATTCTCCCCCCTCTCTCTCATAGGCTCATCTTAATACATCTTTTAAACATTTAATGTATTTCGTCCACGAGTTTAATCTCATTGATAAGAGAGAGCTGACCCCAATGCAGGACCTCATCGACAAAATGTTAAAATAAAGCAAATATTATTATTATCATTATTATTATTATTATTATTATTATTATTATTATTATTATTAGATATTATTTCTTGCATATCACTCTCTCTTTTATACACAAGCAGCACACATGTCGTGTGTCGTTATTATGAACGTTTGTCTGTTTATGCAAAATTATAAGAAATAACAATAATAATTGATCTGTCTCAGTTTCAGTGTCGTGTTACATTGTATGTGGTGATTAGTTTTATCATGTTTTGTCAATGATACAGATTTTTGCTCTGTACTATACTCAGTTATACTACACATTATTATTGTTTTTGTTGTTGTTGTCATTATTATTATTATTATTATTCTTTTGACGACACCAGGCCATAATGTTTTATGTTTCTCTTCCTCTTTCTCTTCTTGTAATTGGCCATTTTTAATGATTTATTATTATTATTTTTGTTAGTGACATAAGTGATGTAATATGACATAGCATTAATATAATAACTAACTCCACCCACTTTTATAATTTTTGGGCGTGGCTGAGTAATCAATATGGCCACTGATAGTACTTGTATTCATTGCCTGCCTTGTTCTGCCTCCCTCCTGGCAGCTCAGCGACAAACAACAAAGAAGACGACATTCACGAGTGTCTCCTTGGGGACACAAACCATTTTTAAGACAAACAGGGGCGTAGCTCTATCATTTTGCCTCCTTCCCTTTGTACTGTAGCTAGTCACGGGATTATTGATACAATTTGCTGATATTTCGCAGTTTCTTTCTTCCTTCTATCTCCTTCTGTCTCCTGCTCTAATGGCGACACAGGTTGCCAGGGGTAAGCTAGTTTTTGCTGCAGCTCTGCTCTGCTTGCTGCTGCAGACCAGCCCCGCCCATGGACAGAGTGAGTCCATTTGTAAATATTATTATTATTATTATTATTATTATTACTTTATTTTCTTCATAAGATAACAATTTACGTCCTTATTTCATTGAAACTGACATATCTTACACTGTTCTGGAAGACTTCAACACCAGTAAGGAAGGAATGGTCCCATTTAATATACATGTACATGTATATATATACAGTGTTAGATCTAAAAAATAAAATTTGTGAGATCAATCTAACTAATATCAGTAGACTCAAGGGCACCTAGGTTAAATACAAGAAAATAAGAGATTTCAGGAGATAATTATATAGACCAAATGGCACCTAAACTCCCTCTAGATCTAACAGTGGCTATAAACCAGTATATTCATATTATAAATCAGTATATTATCAGTATATTCATTCATTATTCCTCTCTTCCCTTCTTAATAGCGTTTCCTATTAATTCTGATAATCCACTGGAAGCCATTGACCAAGAGAATGATAATATCACGTATTACATACCTGATGGCATCAATGGGTATCTTGACTTTGAAATACTCACCTCAGGCGGACTAGGATACCTTTACTTCCAGGACTCTGTTTCTTTAGATAGAGAAGTATGTTAACAATAGAGATGAACAATAATGGGGACATTAACACAGCAACTATCAGTACAATAAACATCATGAGCATTCTAATAATTCTTCTAGTACCTAGGCTATTAAACATAATTTTAATATCCCTCCCTCTCTCTCTCTCTCTCTAGTCTCGTGCTACTTACAATGTTCGTGTGTTTGCAAGTGATGGTCAGTATCATGGGAGTGCAACTGATCATCATGTGGACATCATTGTCAGACTGAGGGATGTCAATGACAATACACCAGTAATAACTAACCTGGAACACACCATAGTTGTATCAGAGGTGAGTTGGCTTGATTATTTACATGTGCTTATATTCTTTATTATTATTATTATCATTATTATTATTATTATTATTATTATTATTATTGCTACAGGCCACTACAGCCAATACCCCATTGTTCACTGTTACAGCAACTGATGCTGATACTATACAAAATGCTATTGTTGCATTTCGAATATTTGCAGTAAGTTATTATGAGTTATATTAATTATACTATTATTAATTATTAATTATTATTAATTACTGTTGACTTCTCTCCCCCCAAGGTGTCCCCTTCTTCAGGTAGCAACAAGTTCTCTTTGGTTTCTTCCAGTGGTGAGCTCTCTCTAGCACAAACTCTGGACTATGAACAAGTTAAACAATACTTGATCACAATTGAAGCATACGTGAGTCAAATCAATTTAAACTTTTGACACTGACATTGATACTGATACTGATATTGATATTGATATTAATATTGCTCAACACATAGGATCTTGGTGACCCTCCAAGGGACAGTACAAAGGTGCTGACGGTAAATGTCACTGATGTTAATGATAACCCACCATCCTTTGGTCAATCAACTTATGCAGTGTCAATATATGAAAATACCACTAAGGTATGGCAGAAACACTGTGTCTAGTAATGATATATTTATATTATTTTAGGATACTTTTGTATTAAGTGTTTCAGCTATGGACATTGACACTATGATTAATGATAAGATTGTCTATAGTTTTAATCCAAGTAATAATAATAATAATAATAATAATAATAATAATAATTATAATAATAATAATAATAATAATAATAATAATAATGACAATACATTACTATATCACAGGTCCTCCTTTAATAAATGGTGTACCATCATTTGTGATTAATGATTCGACTGGTGATATATTTGTCAATGCTCCATTGGACTTTGAAGGGAACTCAACAGTATATTCCCTCACTGTCCAGGTTAGTTAGTAATGCATGTACATGAATGAATGAATAAATAAATAAATAAATAATTCTCTCCTTTTTCTAAAGGCCAGTGAACTCAATGATCCTAATATGAAGACGACAGTTCCAGTTGTTATTACTATTTTAGATATTAATGATAGCCCTCCAAAGTTTCAACAACAGCAATATAATAACACGATATCAGAACTGACAGGAATTGGAGCCGACGTATTGACTGTGACAGCCTCTGATGCTGACTCCGTAAGAAAGAGGGCAGAGTCTGAAAGGGGTGGAGTCAGAGAGAGGGGTATGGTAGAGGATGATTTATTATGTTCTTTTAGGGAGTGAATGGACAGTTTAATTTTGAGTTATTCAACTTGTTATCAACACCACTTCCATTTAATATAACATCCACTTCTGATGGAGCTGGCACTATTCAAGTTAACGGCTTACTTGACTATGAAGCATATCAGTTCTACCGATTTCAAGTATATTTTATCATTTATTTATTTATTTATTTATTTATTTATTTATTTATTTATTTTATTTCTTAGGTATTAGCTGTAGAGGTTGTCAATACAATGAGAAAGACAGGGACCACGACAGTCTCCATCAGTATCAGTAATGCTAATGACAATGACCCAATCTTCACTAAAGAGGTCTATACTGCTAGTGTTCCTGAAAATGCTGACGATGAATTCGTAACTCAGGTGAGTAATTGTCGTCATGGTAACGTTGCCTTGGCAATGCCATTACTATAGCAACCATTGCTCCAAATTATGTACATCCCATTGTTGTAGGTGATGGCCGTTGATAATGATTTGGGTAGTTTTGGTGTCGTCCATTATTCTTTGGTTGATGATTATGATGTGTTTGAGATAGCAAATGACACTGGAAGAATAACCACAACAGATTCCATTGATTATGAAAATGTTCAGAGCTACTCACTCACTGTAGTGGCCAATGATTCAGCAGCTCCTGTTTCAGCACAAAGGTTTGCATTTTAACATTATTATTAATAATAATAACATTATTGATATTATTATTATTATTAATAATAATAACATTATTGATATTATTAGGTCCCAGAAGGTTTCAGTGATAGTTAGTGTGTTGGATCAGAATGACAATGGTCCAGTTATTCGTGTTAATAACAGCGACACTGTCACTCACGTCACTGCTAATGTATCTGAAGGACTCCAGCCGGGCCAACTCGTGTTTGTAGTTGATGTAAGTTGTGCATTTATTATTTATTTATTTATTTATTTATTATTTTTACAGGCTACAGATGCTGATGCCTATCCTCATAATGTCCTAAGTTATTATTTATTATTATTAAAACCAGTTAATGACACGACTGAACCATTTGAATACTCAACTAGCGCAAGGTAAACAAATAGTAACTGATTATTATTGTTGTTATTATTATTGTTGTTATTGTTGTTTTTAGTAATCAGTTAGTGACTAATATTGTATTTGACTATGAAGAAGTCCAGCAGTACACTGTCCGTCTTTACGTCACTGATTACGGTCACCTTCTTGTTGATGATGATAATGACACTCTTGGCTCAGGAACATTCACTTACTCGTCCATTACTGACATACCCAGTGGCCACAGTGACTCCATTGTTGTCACTGTTAATGTTGTTGATGTGAATGATGAGGATCCTGTTTTTGAATATCCAGAATATAATTTTAATGTCACAGAAGAGCTACCTAATGGATCTTATGTTGGAACTGTTAAGGTTTGTCTTTATTCTCTTTATTTATTTTATTTATTTATTTAATTCATAGGCTAATGACCCTGATAGTGGACTGTTTGGTAAAGTTGGTTATTCATTGTCTGGCATTGACCATCAAAAGTAATTTAAATTTAATAGCATCAATGATTCATTGTATAATGAATTATACATATACATGTTCTTATGTTAAGTAGAAAGTTTGAACTAATTCTGATCAAGTTTGGAATTTTTATGAATTTTTAAAGTTGCTCTGAAATTAGACAAAAGTCCCTGTACTATAGCACATGGTCACAGGCCAAATTTTGCCAAAAATAAAAAGTGGAGAATTCTCCATTTTAATAATTTTTCCTGATACGTATAGATGTTTTTATGTTGTGTAGAAAGTTTGAGCTAGTTCCGATCAAGTTTGAATTTTTTATGAATTTTTAAAGTCGCTCCAAAATTGGACAAAAGTCCCTGTACTATAGTACAGGGATTTTGGTCAAATTTTGCCAAAAATTAAAAGTGAAGAATTCTTCATTTTTATAATGTTTCCTGATACGTATAGATGTTCTTATGTTATGTAGAAAATTTGAACTAATTCCAATCAATTTTGAATTTTTTATGGATTTTTAAAGTTGCTTCAAAATTGGACAAAAGTCCCTGTACAGGGATTTTGGTCAAATTTTGCCAAAAATGAAAAGTGAAGAATTCTCCATTTTTATAACATTTCCTGATACGTATACATGTTCTTAGCTGTGTAGAAAGTTTGAGCTAATTCCAATCACATTTGGATATTTAAAGTGTATCTATTTCTTTCTTTTTGTTAGTTTTTCTATTAATTCTTCTTCTGGAGTCATCAGTACAGCTGGTCCTATTGACCGAGAGACTAAAGACAGGTAATGGAGTCATTGATTAATCTTATTATTTATTTTATTGTTTGTTTGTTTGTTTATTTATTTATTTATTTATTTATTAAAACAGGTTTGACTTGATAGTGACTGCGTACGACAATGACCAGCTGGATCAGCACCGATCAACCACTGCCTCACTGACGATACTGATCAACGACGTTAATGACAATAACCCGATATTTGATCAGCCGATATATTATATCAACGACATCTTTGAAGATGTGACCTCAGTCAGTATTCCAGTTAGGGCCACAGATAGAGACACAGGCACTAATAAAGACATTCATTATGTGATATATGAGGGGAATGAAGATGATACTTTCACCATTAGTAAGTAATAATGATAATAATAATAATGATGATGATCATTATTATTATTATTATTTAGATTCTAATACTGGTGTTATTGGTTTGAATCCTGCAAAGGAACTTGACAGAGAGAGAATTCCTCAGTTTCATTTGACAGTACAAGCTATTGACGGAGCCCCGCCCCCTTACAACAGGACTGGTAATGCCACTGTTGTCATTGTACTTCAGGTAAATACATACACTGTACCTTTTTATCATATAATTAACCCCACCTACTCTTCATTAGGATGTTGATGATAATGATCCTACATTTTCAATGGCCACATACAATGTTAATCTGCCTGAAGATACTCCCACTAATAGTTTTGTTACCGTGGTGACTGCCAATGATACTGATTTTGGTGTTAACGGTTTGGTCAGATATGAACTAGTTCCGCTGACTAATCCAAACTTTGAAATACACGAGGGCACTGGGGTGATAACCAGCAAGAGAATGTTTGATTATGAATTGGAACAAAGGACGTACACACTCACAGTAAGAGGACCAGCTGTCACTAATATGCTCCTTTATTATCCTTTTATTCAGATAAGGGCACAGGATCACAATCCCTCTGTGGGGTCTCCAGGATATGCCAATGTTGTTATTAGGATACTTGACGTCAATGATAATTCACCATTATTCTCACCAAGTACTACACACTGTACTATGTATAGTCTATTATCTCCTCCCTCCCTCCCTCTCCCTCCCTCTCCCTCCCTCCCTCTCCCTCCCTCTCTCCCTCCCTTCCCCTCCCTCCTCAGGTTCCTATCAGGCCAGTATGCCTGAGGATGCTTCATCAGATGATTTGATTGTTAAAGTTAGAGCGACTGATGCTGATTCAACTAGTAATTCCGATATATCATTTGAAATTACTGACGTACAAACTGTTGGCTCTGTCACACCCACTGACGCTCAGGTAATTAATTATATTATAATTATATTATAATAATTATTATTATGAATTATATTTTAGGCTGATAATTTAACTGATTTATTCAGTGTTGATCCAACTACTGGTGATCTGTATCTTTCTACTGATCGTTCATTTGATTATGAAAGTGTTCAGATATACAATGTCTACATTGCTGCTGTGGATGATGGGAGCCCACAGATGAACAGGTTAGCTATATGATGTACAGTACTATAGCACATCAGTGTGGTGTGTGTGTGTGTGTGTGTGTGTGTTTAATACCTATCATTTCTAATAGTTCTACTGTGGTTACAGTCACCATTACTGACATCAATGACAATCCTCCATTGTTGTCTCATGAAGTGTACAATCTAACACTATCAGAATCAACAGAGACTGGGACACTACATAATTTATACATAACATACAGCGATATTGATACCGGTAATAATGCAGCTGTAGACTATGAGATTGAAGGAACAAGTAAGTACATGTATACATTATGATAATTGTACACGATCAATTCTTATCCATCTCTTCTAATTGTTATTATTATTATTATTATTATTATTATTATTATTATTATTATTATTATTATTATTATTATTATTCTTATTATTATTATTGTTATTATTATTATTATTATTATTATTATTATTATTATTATTATTGTTATAGGTTCATTTACCATCAGTCCTTCCACTGGTGTATTGACTCTTGAGTCTTCACTTGATTTTGAAGATGAACAGTCCTTAAATTTCTCTCTCATTATAACTAATAAAGCGACGCCCCTTTTGAGCGATAGTGCCACAGTGCTAGTGTATGTTACTGATGCTAATGATAATGATCCTGTCTTCATTAATGGAGTGGGTGGAACTCTAACCTTATCCATACCTGAAGGAAACTATACTCATAAACAGCTCTTTGATGTAAGATTTATTTATTAATATTTATTTATTAATATTTTTCACTATAGTTTGATGCTACAGATGCTGACAGTGGTTCCTATGGTAACGTCAGTATATTGATAACCAGTTCCAGTGCTCCTGGCACCTTCAGTATTCCTGATCCTTCTAACGGAGTGTTGTATGTGACAGGACTTCTTGACAGGGAGGAAGAAGATACTTACACACTAACTGTCACTGCTAGGGATGGAGGTATGATTCAATGCTAATGAGTCTATTAAAATCCTAACCTATCCCTCAATATAAACCAATCCACAATGCAGTGTAGTCATTAATGAAACTGTTAATGTACATGTACATTTATTCAAAGAGTGTCAATAATGTCACGTATTGTATTCTAACAGGGTCCCCTCCTCGGACTGATGCTGTAGCCATTACTGTTGATATTCTTGATATCAATGAGCTCCCTCCATTGTTCTCTGTTGGCTCTTATTCATACAACATTAACGAGAACCTGTCCCCAATGACTCTGCTGACAGTATCAGCTAATGATGATGATGAAGGACCCAATGGGACGGTGAGGTACTCTCTCAGTAATGACACTTATCTCAGGTAAGAGCACCTACTATCATTATTATTAGCATTATTATTGTTGTTATTATTATTATTATTATTATCATTATTATTATTATCATTATTATTATTATTATTATTATTATTATTATTATTATTATTGGTGTAGTATCAATGAAGTCACTGGTGTAATATCAAGCACTGGTCCTTATGATTACGAGTTAGTTACTAATTTCACTGTTAATGTCACTGCTCGTGATCTTGGTAATCTGTCATCATACGTACCTCTGACTGTTACAATTAATGACATCAATGATAATTACCCATCATTCAATGAGCCATCATATGGTCCGTATGAACTATCAGAAGATGCTTCCACTGGTCACATTCTAGTGAGAGTTGATGCCAATGATCCTGATTCCGGTCCTAATGGTGATATCAGCTATGTACTGGAGAATGGAGGAGGTCGTTTTAGCATTGATACTTCAACTGGTGATATCTCACTTATATCTAGTCTTGACAGAGAATTTGATGATTTTTATGCTCTAACTGTCAAGGCTTATGATCACGGATTGATTCGACTAACATCAACCGTATCTCTTAATGTGTCAGTACTTGACATTAACGATAATTCTCCTGAATTCCTAGACACTGACATTGCAATTCAAAATGTTAACGAAACAGCTCCTAACGGTACACTGATCATAACGCTAAGATCAACTGATCGTGATCTTGATTCAAACGGTACGGTGTCATACAGCATTACCTCTGGTAACAGTCTTGGTCTGTTTGGTATCGACACTGTGGACAGCGGTAGTTCGTACGAGGGACGGCTGAGGGTCACTGGTACACTGGACTATGAGACTCTGCCGCTGCTATACAACCTAAAGGTAACTGCTAGTGATAACGGACCCGCAGGGTATCAAAGATCAACCAGTACCAATGTTGTTGTTAGTATTATCAACATCAATGACAACAAGCCTAACTTCACTCAACCTTCTTATGTCTTCTCTGTATCTGAGGTATCTGGCCCTTCTACTTCAGTTGGTATAGTGCAGGCTAATGATGGGGACAGTGGGGTATTTGGAATAATTGCTTCATATTCATTTTCTTCTGATACACCAGCTGACATCACTAGTAATTTCACACTATCCAGTTCTTCTGGTCTAATCACAGTAGCTACTGGTGCTTCTCTTGATTATGAAAGACGCCAGGATTATAACTTTACTATTATTGCTACTGATAATGGTGGCCTGTCATCAGACCCAGTGAATGTATCTATTCTTATTATTAATTATAATGACAACGAGCCAGTCTTTAATCCATCATCTTACTCTGAGTCTATTTATGAGAATATCACCAATGGAACTAATGTCCTCACAGTAAGTACATGGACCCTATTGTATGATAATGGCTGACTCTCTCCTTTAGGTTTATGCTACTGATCCAGAGGGAACTGATGGCATATCATACAGTATAGTTGATGGATCATTCAATAAGTTCACCATTAATCCTAATACTGGGGTTATATCCACCATCAGCACACTGGACAGAGAGGAGACATCAGCCTACGTACTGAGAGTACAGGCCACTGACACTGGAGGCAGTCCACTCTCCGGATTCACCCAAGTATGTGTACCAGTAGTCCATTGTACCAGTAGTCCATTGTACCAGTAGTCCATTATTACCACTGTATTTCTCCATTAATAGGTTAGCATTACTCTATTGGACGTCAATGACAATCATCCATTGTTTGATTCTTATAATTTGGAGTATTCTTTACTGGAGACATCAGAACTTGGCACTACACTCTCCAATCCTGTTGCTACAGCAACTGACACTGATACTGGTGATAATGGACTCATTAGTTATTTCCTTGCTGGTGAGGGTATCCCCTCGGTCTTTAACATTAACATGACTACTGGAGTGATATCCCTGCAATCATCATTGGATCATGAATTGAAGGAGAACTACACCTTTACCCTGTACGCTAGGGACAATGGCTCACCGATGAGTCTCTATTCTGATAACGTAACCGTCATTGTGAAGGTATTGGATTACAATGACCACTCCCCCCAGCTGGAGTACACTATTTATAACAGAACAGCACCTGAGGTAAGCCGACACTAATGCATGTACTCCAGCTGGTATTACGGAGTGTGTGATGTACATGTACATGTATAGGATTTCTCTATTGGTGATCTGATCCTAAATGTCACTGCTACTGACGCTGATGAAGCTGGTCCCAATTCTAACATCACGTTTTATATATCTGAAGGTAACCATGACAACCTGACCCCACCCCTTACCCCTCCTCCTCCTCTATAGTTGAAGGTGTAGCTTCCTCCGACTCTCCCTTTGCTATGAACCCTTTCTCAGGGGAAATAACCACAACAGCTGCTCTTGATTATGAGTCACGCACTGAATATACCATCATCATAAGAGTACAGGATAGTGGAGTACCAATTGGAATAGTAAGAATAATAATAATAATAATAATGATGATGATGATGATGTTAATCTTCCATAGACTACAGGGACAGTGCTACTAACCATTACTGATGTTAATGATAACTACCCTTCATTCACAATGTCTTCTTATACTCACTCACTGCCTGAGGCCAATGCGTCCAGCACAATGAAGATATCAATACTCACTGTATCTGCCACTGATGCTGATGGTACTAGCCCCAACAACTTTGTAACATACAATATCACAGCTGGTAATAGTGACGACACTTTTGAGATTAACGATACCACGGTGAGGTCACATGACTGTCACATGATGTACATGTACTTGTTATTAATTAGGGTGAGGTATATGCCGTTAAGAGTCTGGATTATGAAACCACTCAGTCGTACACCCTCACTATAATGGCAAAGGATAATCCTCTACTGGCCAACCAGACCAATGTCAATGAGACTACAGTAAGTGTTAGTGTTATATCACATGATAGTCACATGATCCTATAGGTTACTATTAATGTTAATGATGTCAATGACAATGCTCCTGTGTGGCAGTACACGGAGAATAGGGTGGGGTCTTCTGACCTGTACTCGGGTGTGGTCTCTGAGAATCGATCCATTGGCTATCAAGTACTGAGAGTTTACGCTGTTGATCTTGATGAGTCAGCATTATATGGGACAGTACGATATACCATACTAACATATACTGGTTAGCAATGATACTGATGCTGATATTGATATTGATATTGATATTGATACTGATAT
Organism: Amphimedon queenslandica; assembly: GCF_000090795.2. Classification (NCBI taxonomy): domain Eukaryota; kingdom Metazoa; phylum Porifera; class Demospongiae; order Haplosclerida; family Niphatidae; genus Amphimedon; species Amphimedon queenslandica. The sequence continues at coordinate 104,275 of NW_003546250.1, read as the reverse complement.
TGATACTGATATTTGTTCCCTGTTTTTAGATGATTTTGAGATTAACGTTACAACCGGGTACGTGTACACTGCTCAAATGCTGGACTTTGACACTTTTGACATGTACAACCTCACAGTGGAGGCAGCTGATGGGGGCACACCCCCTAGAACTATAACAGTAATTAATAAATAATTATTAATCATTAATTAATAATCCTCCTCTAATTAGGCTGATATATACATTCAAGTAACTGATGAGAATGACATCGTTCCGTATTTTCTATCAAATTTCTACACTGAAACCATTTCTGAAGGTAAAGGATGCAATCAAAGTTTCAACTAACTAGAAAATGGAAATTTTGCAAATAGGCAGTAAAATTTCTTGGCTTGTCATTTAATCTGTAATATTGTTATTTTTACATTTCAGGCACTTCTATTGGCGAGCCTGTCATTACCCTACTAGCCACTGACTCTGACTCACCTGAGCTGTTCTATACCATTACTGATGGAAATGAACTGGACTTCTTTAGAATAAACTACACGACAGGAGTTGTGTATGTGAAGAACAAACTAGACAGAGAGACAGCAGAGAATATAGACATGATCATTAATGTCACTGATGGATTCTTTAGTGTAAGCCTATTTCTTGATATTTGATTTGATCAACAATTGTCTACTGCATGTATGTTGTTGTTATTTATCATTATTATCATTATTATTATCATTATTATTATTATTATTATCATCATCATCATCATTAGGATACAACAATGCTTCGTATTGTCCTAACTGATGTTAATGACAACCCTCCAATGTTCCAGAAGTCTCACTATTACACTGACATTAGAGAGAACAGTAAATCTGGATCAATACAACTGGTAACTAATACACACGTACACACATACAATAACCAGTCTCCTTCTCTCATGCAGTATGATTCTGATCGTAACAGCACCGTAATTGTAGCCATTGATCCAGATCAAGAAGACACTGCCAACTCGATAGTGATATTCAGTACTGCTGGGCCTTATAAAGACTACCTGGCTATTGATACACAATATGGGGACATTGGTAAGGAGGTTTCATGTACATGTACAATAGCCTCTCTTAATGGACACTCTCTTACAATAACTTTATTCTTTCATTTAGCGTCACTCTCAGTTGCTGGTGGAGCTAATTTTGATTATGAATCAGAGAAAACAGTTGATATAACACTCGTGGCATCAGACAGTGTCAACCCACCTCACAGGATGTCCAGCAATGTGACCATTACTGTTAATGTCCTTGATGATAATGATATTATACCATCATTCAAGCTATCCTCATACTCAGTCTCAATATTTGAGGATATACCAGTGGATAGTGTACTCACTGGAGTTGATATTGAAGCTGAGGATGAAGACACAGGCTTGGGAGGAGTGATAACATACTCTATTGTATCTTCAGATCCTATTCTCTCACAACGAGACTTCAGAATCAACTCGACCAATGGTAATTGTACATGTAAAGTATTTGATTTGGTACAAGATGTAAAAGTACATCACATTGTGCAGTCTAAGAATATGAATTAATTTGTGAATGCAATATCTTTTAGTATTAGAAATTGTTATACATCTTAAAGTATTCATCATCATCATCATTATAATTATTATTATTTATTCTTCTTCAGGTGATGTTACAGTGATTGGTCCGTTAGATCGTGAATCGACTCCAACCATTTCACTGACCATTAGAGCCAGGGACAGCATCACTCCTTTTCATTATTCTGATGTCATATTTCAAGTGTCACTGGACGATGTTAATGATAACATTCCAACGTTCAACCAATCAGTGTATCATGTATCAGTTAATGAAGACGATGGATCAGGAATCAGTGTTCACATCATATCACTGAATGCAAGTGATATTGACGTCGCTAATAATGCTCACATGAATTTCACAATTTTAACTCATACTGATCAGTTCAAAGTGAACCAGGATGGTAATGTATCGACCATTAAACCATTAGACCATGAGACTGATCCGATGATAGAGTTTGTAGTTCAAGTGTGTGACCATGGTATACCCATTAGGCTCTGCTCCAATGCCACAGTATCACTGACGGTACTGGATATTAATGATGGGGTACCTACCTTTGATTACACTCTATACAACACCAGTATATGCAATGACACTCTGTCTGATAGTGTGGTGCTTCATGTTTTTGCTATTGATACTGATTCTGGGTCCAATGGTCAAGTCCAATATTCACTGATCCCCGGGTCCCTTCCCTCTTATTTAACATTTTACAATACAACTGGTCAGTTTATCCTGGTCTCTGAGATACCTCCAAGTGAAGTTGGATCTGTTTATCATTTTGATATCTATGCTATGGACGAGGGACAGCCCCCTCTCTTCAGTAGTACAGCTGTTAGCATCACCATATGCGACAGGGAGAGTGAGGTACTTCATTTCAACCAGTCATATTATTATGGGGACCTGCTCGAGAATAAGGAACCTCTCCCCGTTGCCATGGTGATGGCATTAAGTCCCTTTGGTCCTGTTAGTTATGAGATTGCCCCTCCCACTAATATCACACTCCCTTTTAACATATCTGATGATGTAAGTTGTTGTTGTTGTTACTATTATTATTATTATTATTATTATTACTATTATTATTATTATTATTATTATTATTATTATTATTATTATTATTATTATTGACAGGGTGTAGTCAGTTCTACAGGGTCATTGGATAAAGAGGGAAGGGATCAGTATACGTTGATTATATTAGCTACTGATGCAGCTAGTCCACCAAACACAGCCTTTACTACACTCACTGTCATCGTTAGAGATGAGAACGACCACCCCCCCATGTTCCTACTGGCTCCATACTTCTTTGAAATAACTGAAGAAGAAACTGGAGTTGTGGTGAGACTTTAATGCAGTGTAGTATTATTTGATAGTTGATAATTAAACCACTTATTGTATCCAAAATCAAAAAATTAAAAATAGGAAAATAACAAACTTTAATAGAAAAATTAGCAAAGAGCTTAGCATGCAATAAACTGTCAGCAATATTAATAATATTAATGATCTCTCTCTCTCTCTCTAACAGGAGATTGGTAAGGCATTGGCTATAGACCCAGATCAGCCGCTAGCTGAGAGTGGAGTGAGGTACTCACTGGACCCGACCAGTAACCCAATGAATACGTTCACTATTGATGCAACCAATGGATCAATATTTACTGTGAAACCTCTGGACAGGGAAACCATTGACTCCATTGAATTAAGAATAATGGTAATTATAACTGACAGTTTAATGTTGAGTCTTATCTTATTTTCTTTTATATTAATGATAATATTGTCCCTTCTCTTCCAGGCAAGGGACCTAGACCTACAGGATCAAAGGGTTGAAACAGCTATTGCTTATATAACTGTACTGGACATCAACGACAACAGACCAAGGTTTGAATCAAGCAGTTATAATGTCTCAGTACCTGAAGACACACCCACTGGTATTGTGGTAAGAGCTCTCAGTATTGTGCATACTGTAATGCTATTCTTTATCATCAGATAAGTCGAGTTAGAGCTAATGACAGTGACGCTGGTGAATTCAGTAGAATCACTTACTCCATTGACTCTGGAGCAGAAGGGAAATTCACCATTGATCGTATGATTATCAAATAATGTTTAAATATAATTATTTTTTTCTTTTTCTCCTTCAGCTAATTTTGGAAGAGTGATAGTTGCTAGTGGTCTTGACTATGAAGAGGAAAAGTTTTACAATTTAACAGTTCGAGCAACTGATGGAGGTGGCCTGTCTTCAACGGCATATCTTGAAGTCCATATAACTGACATTAATGACTGCACTCCACAGTTTGATCGGAATATTTATTCAATTAATGATATTTTAGAAAGTGCTTCACCAGGTACTGCATGTTTCTAATAATAATAATTTTATTTTATTTATTTATTTTAGGGTTGGTTATTGTTGATATCAATACAACTGATTGTGATGATGGGGCCAACAAAATTGTAACATATTCTATTACTGGAGGTAATAGTTTTATTTTCTACTTATTTATTATTATTATTATTATTATTATTATTATTATTATTATTATTATTATTATTATTATTATTATTATTATTATTAACAGGTGACTCATCTGTCTTCCACCTCAACTCCAGCACCGGCGTTATAACGCTGACCGGATCTCTTGACTATGAGAAGAAGGACAGTTATCAGTTTGAGGTTAAAGCAATGGACAGTGGGTCACCCGAACCACTAGCTAATTTTACACAAGTAATAACCATTAATAACCATTAATAACTACTTATAATCATTAATAACTACTAGGTGTTCATCAGTATAAGTGATGTCAATGATGAATCTCCAGTTTTTTCAGGAGACCCCTATCAAGAAATTGTATCTGAAGTACGAATAATAATTTTATTATTATTATTATTATTATTATTATTATTATTATTATTATTATTATTATTATTATTATTATTATTATTATTATTATTATTATTATTATTATTATTATTATTATTATTATTATTATTATTATTATTATTATTATTATTATTATTATTATTATTATTATTATTATTATTATTATTATTATTATTATTATTTAGGACATTTCAACTGGTTTTATTATACTTACTGCAATGGCAGAAGATGCTGACAGATCAACGGATAACAACAGGATCACTTATGAGACAGTCACAGGCAATGAGGATGGTATGTAGCTAATGTTCTATAATGTACTGTGTGTCTATCAATGATCCTTTCAACAGGTAAATTTCTGTTAAACGCTGACTCTGGAGAATTATCAGTATTAAATTCTCTAGACAGAGAAGATGAAGACAGGTTATTAATAATTATTATTAATTATTATTAATTATTATTAAATATTATTAATTATTATTGACTCCTCCCCCAGATACGACATATTGATAAGAGCCTTTGACAATGGCTCACCTACTAGAACTGATTATGCTAACATCACAATCATAGTCACTGATGTTAACGATAATAAACCAGAGTTTATTGGATTGGACACATCAATAAGCATAAGAGAAGTAATAATAATTATCAGCTAATAATTGCCATCTATTTTAACCATGGACTGTAGTACAGGGCATTTCACTAAAAATTAAAAGGAGAGAATTTTCTATTTTTATATTTTTCCTAATACATATACATGTTCTTATGCTGTGTAGAAAGTTAGAGCTAATTCCGATCAAGTTTGGATTTTTTATGATTTTTAAAGTTGTTCCGAAATCGGACAAAAGTCCCTGTACTATAGTACAGGTATTTTTGTCAAATTTTGCCAAAATTGACAAGTAGAAAATTCCTCAATTTTATTACATTTCCTAATACATATACATGTACTTATGTTGTGTAGAAAGTTTGAGCTGATTCCGATGAAGTTTGGATTTTTTATGATTTTTTAAAGTTGCTCTAAAATCGGACAAAAGTCCCTGTACTATATAGTACAGAGATTTTTGTCAAATTTTGCCAAAATTGACAAGTAAAAAATTCCTCAATTTTATTACATTTCCTGATGCATATACATGTACTTATGTTGTGTAGAAAGTTTGAGCTGATTCCGATCAAGTTTAAATTTTTTATGATTTTTTAAAAGTTGCTCCAAAATTGGACAAAAGTCCCTGTACTATAGGGATTTTTGTCAAATTTTGCCAAAATTGACAAGTAGAAAATTCCTCAATTTTATTACATTTCCTGATGCATATACATGTACTTATGCAGTGTAGAAAGTTTGAGCTGATTCCGATGAAGTTTGGATTTTTTATGATTTTTTAAAGTTGCTCCGAAATCGGACAAAAGTCCCTGTACTATAGTACAGGGATTATGGCCAAATTTTACCAAAAATGAAAAAGAGTGAATTCTTCATTTTTATCATTTTTCCTGATACATATACATGTTCATATGATGCGTAAAAAGTTTGAACTGATTCTAATCAAGTTTGGATTATTTATTCTAAAAAGTTGCTCAAAAATTTTACTAAAATTGAAAATGGGAGAATCCTCCGATCATTATGTGGTACATTTCCTGCTCACATTAGAACTCCAGTAACACGACTGATATCATTTATGAAGTGTATGCTGAGGATCCTGATACTGTTGGGAGATTGATGTACTCTCTGTCCACTTTCACTAACATATTCTTCATTGGAGCTACCACTGGTGTCATCACCAGGTCTGGTATCATCGACTATGAACTGGTCAAGAGTTTTGAAGTAAGGACGAGTGTATTAGTATTTAGTAATGGGTTTTACCTGTCATGGATTAATTATTATTGTTATTATTATTATTATTGTTATTATTGTTATTATTGTTGTTATTATTATTATTGTTATTATTGTTATTATTGATATTATTGTTATTATTGATATTATTATTATTGTTATTATTGTTATTATTATTGATATTATTATTTATGACTAGTTACCAATACAAGTTACTGATGGGATCCACACTATTCAGGAGACACTGTTGATTAATATTCAAGATATTAATGACAATTATCCTTTATTCACACAAGTAACAATAATTATTAATGATATTATTATTTATTATAAATTCCCTAATAATAGTCTGAGTATTTTGCTGATCATCCTGAGGCCAGTCCTTCTGGTACCTCCATACTTCAGGTCACTGCATTTGATGATGATGACTCTTATAGCAACAAAGCCATCACCTACTATATAACCAGTAATTATTGTATAACAATAATGATGTTATTATTTTGTAACAGATTGTACCAACTGTGCCTTTGAAATAAATTCAACTACTGGAGAAATCACCAACAACCGACCACTGGTATGTAAATTTGTTTATTTATTTGTTTGTTTGTTTATTTATTTATTTATTTATTAATAGGACAGAGAACAAGGCTCCTATTATTACATAACTGTTCTTGCAGTCAATGATGATTCAAACTTACCACTAAGCACTAGCGCTGGTGTTAATATCAATATCATTGATATTAATGATCACGCTCCTCAGTTCAACGAATCAAGATATGAATCAAGTATCAGTGAACTGATTCCTGATGGCAGCTACTTATTGACTGTATCAGCTACTGATGATGATCAGCCTGATGTGAGTAGCATGGATCATTCTCTCATGAATCTTCTTTATATTTCATTTTACTAATAATATTTCTTTAGACTCCTAACTCTGAGATACGATACACCATTGCCAGTACAATATCCAACAATCCTTTCAGTTTGAATGAAGAGACTGGAGTACTGCTGGTTGCTGGTAGCTTTGACAGAGAAACAATATCTCACTATAATGTAAGGAAAAACCGTCATTATTATTATTGTTGTTGTTGTTGTTGTTGTTGTTGTTATTGTTTGTTTGTTTTTAGTTTACAGTTGAAGCTGCTGATAGAGGTAGTCCTGTGTCATTGTCCAGTTCAGCTGCCGTCATTATAAACCTCATTGATGAAAATGATCAGCCTCCACAATTCACTGAAAGGACTAACACGTAACTACCAGTTCCATTGTTCTTACAATATGCTCAATACCTTCCACTAGTGTTAGTGTAAGAGAAGACGTCAGCAGTTTCCCATACAACCTCTGGCAGTTGAGATACACTGACAGTGACAGTGATACCATCAACAGAGACTCCACCTACCACCTGATATCATTGATGAATGGATCCACTCCTATTGGTATTCCATACCTTCATTTATAATGATCATATGAGGTTGTGTTTCTAGATTATCCGCTAATACAGGTTAATGCTAGCAGTGGTATGGTCATGTTGATGGGGCCTCTCGACTATGAAGTCACTAAAACTATAACAGCAGTTCTATCAATTAATAATACTAAAGAAGGGGTGGGGTCACCCTGTGGCAGTGACGGAATTAATAGCAGTGAGTAGTTGTTTGTTTGTTTTTATTGTTGTTTGTTGTTTGTTGTTTAGTTTGTCCATTATCTGATACTGCTGTCCTTACTCTTAACGTTAACGATTATAACGATAATCCACCTGTCCTTAGACAATCCAGCTACTCAAGCCGTAAGAGATAAACACATTAATAATAATAATTAATATTATTGATTATTATAATTATCAGAGGTCAGTACTACAGCTAGAACAGGTACACAGATTGTACAGATAATAGCTACTGATGCTGACACTCAAAATGACTACGGGACAGTAAGATCTATTGCTAGCAATGGAACAGTCCAGTATTCATTATCCTGTAGGTAAAGTACAGTCTCCTAGCTGGAAGCAGCCTCAAGTTTCAGATTAATGAAGTTACTGGTTGGATAACAACACGTGGTACTTTCACTAACAATGATGGGGAAACCTTTAACATTTTTGTAAGAATTTATATTCTATTACTGGTCAATCTTCAATCTTTTTTTGTAGGTAAGAGCATATGATAATTCTGGGAGAGATCCTTCCTTCAGTGTCACTGCTACTGTGAGGGTGTTGGCCATCAGTGACTTTAAGAGAGTTTTATTATTATTGAATATACCAGCTGACACTGTCACTATAGACAAAGAACAGTTCATAGCAAAGTAATAATAATTAATAATAATTAATAATAATGATGATGATGACAATTCTCTATCTCTCTCAGTACCCTGGCTAATCTCACCGGTTACAATATAGTAGTTGAGGAAGTTCGTGGACATATTTTAGGAGATTCTGGAGAAATAGATTCTTCAAAGTATCTTAACAACATTCCCTCTATCACCTTTTATCATCATCGTCTCTCTCTAGAACTGATTTCATATTCCATGCTGTTGATCGCTCAACTGGTGAAATTGTTGACTTTGACGTGTTCATAGCAAACCTTAATGTTGATGAATTCTTTAGACTCATAGAGGCCTGTGAACCTGTATCTATAACTGTAATAAATAAATAAATAGATACCGTATATTATTGTTTGTTCCTCAGTCCCTGCAGGTTCAAACTGATAATGAGCCAGTGGAGACCATAATGATATTCCTAATGGTCCTCTGCTTCATACTCATCATTGGAGCATTGGTGACACTAGTGCTGGCCTGTCAACAAAGATATATGTAAGATTTATTGTATTTTATTAATTAATTTATTTATTTATTTTATTCAGAGCTTTACGTGCATTAATGAAGAATCAGGTACTTGATGCCTTTTATGGTAATCCTGACCCCTCCCTTTTGGAGGGCGGGGTCATGCCACGAGACTTCTCTGGAGAATCCTTTGAAATGAAAGGGTAATAATAATAATAATAATAATAACAATATTAATATTAATTAATTAATTATTATTATTAATAGGAGGATCACTAAGAATACCCTCTACACTGATCCTTACTTTCAAATGAACCCACTGGAGACAAGCGGAGCCGCTTCTTCAGTGTAAGCTATTAATAACTATTAATAAACTAACCTTTACTATTAATAACTATTAATAACTAGTGGTGATGCGTCCAGTATGGCACAGGACAATCCCTTATATGGTGAATATGCTGATGAAGAATTAAGAGTTGATTTATTCCAACCTCCTTCCGATGATGAAACTGAAGGTACAGACACTAATATTAGTTATTAACTATACACTATTAATAAATATTAATTATTAACTATACACTATCAATCATTAATTATACACTCCGTCCCTCCCCCTCCCTCAGGTGATATTGATGAGGGTCGGTTGCTTCATGCTGCCATTCATGAGGAGGAAGATGATGATGATGATGATTCCGCCACTCTTATTTAATTAACTTGTTATCACATGACTGTCACATGTAGACATGCATTATTAGTTTATATGAACACACACATTAATAGTATTATATAATCTTTTGTCTTATTTTTATTTTTGTCCTTATTGTTATTATTAGTTATTTGCTATCCTTTAAATTAATCTATAATGTATAATACTTTTCTTCCTTTTCAATTTTGGTATACTATAGTACAGGGACTTTCGTCCGATTTTGGAGCAACTTTAAAAATTTATAAAAAATCCAAATGTGATTGAAATCAGCTCAATCTTTCTATTCAACATAAGAACAAGTGTATCAGCTTGTAAAAGTGGTCCTTTTAAAACAAATCAAATAATAAATAAATACAATAACTAGCTCATAGTAAAACTCAAGGAGGTTCAAGAGTTATTTGTCGATGAGTTCCCTAATCTCACAGTTTCCATACATCCTGTTGGAGGCCCTGAACTCGTTAGGAGGTAAACCAATAAAGAAGGAATGGATACATTGACATGGATCTCCATGTGAGACTAGCACAATCACTAGATCCTCATACTCTGTATCATAGTCTTTAATGACTCGTGTTAATCTTAAGGTCATTGAAGACACACTCTCCACTCCATTAATGGCTGAAGTTGGATCTAATTCATCACTCTTCCACATGTCATGAACGTTACTAACTGGAGTCAACTCTAGAGAACCAAGACCCCTCTCACGGATTCTAGGCTCAAATTTGATTGGACGCTTAAGTTGCAGCTCTGAGTGGAGTATCTCAGCTGTCTGACGTGTACGTAGAAAATCAGAAGAAACTAATTGAATTTTATTAATTTCTTTATCACTGAGGAGTGACCTGAACTGAACAGCAGCCTGGGGGTACAGGAGGGAGTAAGTGGTAGATTATAAGTCATTCAATACTTGTTTAGCTTGTTCTTTCCCTTCATCAGTGAGTCCATATCCATCCACTCCATTGGCTGGATCAGATACCAGTACACCTTTAACGTTACTCTCAGCCTGTGGGAGGAGTGAATCAGAGGAGGTATTCCATTCATTATTATCATTACCAGTCCGTGTCTTATGATGAAGAACCTGTTGCGTAGACCAGAAGAAACTGCTCCAGTACTGTTAGAGGCCATGTTGCACTTGCAAAATCAGTTGATGGGTGGGGCTGATTAGAGTTGATGGGTGTGGTTATTGATGATGTTCACAAGAAGGTTTTATAGATCTAACCTGTAAGATTACATCAATATTATTATGATAGTATATAATTATTTTTATAGTTCTAGAAGCATTTATTATTTATTAAGAGGTCATTCATCTTCACCAGCTGTACCATGTGTGACATCAGCCAAAGCTCCACCCACAGGCACGCCCACAATAGCTCCAATTGCAATGATATCCTTATTAGGTAATCATGATTTAACAAATCTTGTACTGTGGGCATTAAATAGGAATATTTAAGCGGGAGGAAGAAGAGGAGGAGGAGGAAGAGGGTGCGGTTCCGTTATCATTCAAAATATTGTATTTTAAAGCTAAAGTAATTATATTAATTAATCAATTAATTAATTGATTAAATATAGTCGTGTATATCTGAGGGTGATTATAATTCTGCTGAGTCAGCACTACATAACGGACTTCACATACTTCAATTATCAACTTATTCAAACACACGCCCATTTATGGAAGCAATGGCTGCTACCACTTATGAAGTGAGAGAGAGGGAGAGGGATAGAGAGAGAGAGAGAGAGAGGGAGAGGGATAGAGAGAGAGAGAGAGAGAGAGAGGGAAACAGAAAAGGGAGAGAGGGAAACAGGTTCATCTATCATGAAAGTTATTATAACCACATGTGCATGTACAGTATAATAATCTCATTAGCATTGTTGTGTGTATGTTTATTAGTTGGGAGAACTGTATGTGATTAGAAGAGATTGGGAAAAGGTACAGTGTTTATTTTATGAATATACACATGTTCCATATTAATATATCATTAATGTAACCTCTGAAGGCTGTCAATAGCTATACAGAGACGATAAGGTTGATGACTCTGTGTGATATTTCACTGGAAAATCCTCAAGTTATTGAACTATCTTTAAAAGTGGGAAAAACACTTTGTAATAAGAATGAGTTGAGTTTATTCTGAAAGTGCACATGATGAATTGAACCGTTTATCTTTTGCAGTTACAGAGAAGCTGAGAAGACATTTAACTTTACCCTCTCCTCTGCTTTGAAACTCGTTGATGTAGATCCAAGTGATAATAAGTAATAATTAATAATTGATGATAATAATAATAATTTTAAATTTATTTTTAAAGTGTTGCTCTACTTGGCATGTGCTATCAAGCTATTGGACAGTTCTATCTAATGTCCAATGACTTCACCAAAGCTATGGGATATTTTAAGAAATCGCTAGAAAAGGCAAAAGAGGTCTATGGCGAGCGAGACAGTCAAGTGGCCGTACTGATGAGTGACACTGCAGCTGCTCTACAAGGAGGAGGCCATTTTGAAGAAGCAGAGAAGATGTGTCAGGAAGCAGTAGACATGTTACTTGATGTAGGCCCACCACACGATAATGAACACCTAGCAATACTCCTCATGAACTTAGCTGCTCTTAAAAATGACAATGGTACTAGTATAGTACATGTATAAAGTGTCATCATATTATCCCTGTGTTTGTGTGTGTATACATAGGGAAGAAGGAGGAATCAATGGCTGTGTATAAGAAAGCCTTGAGCTATTCAAGATCATTGCCTGATCAATCGATTAGTAAAGAAATAAGAAGAAGACTGACTTTACTCAGAAATGAGACACAACAGAAGTAGAATACAATCAACATGTAACTGCATGTGTACATTTTATTTTCATTAAACATTATTTGAACATTTAAAGTCATTATTTTGTAAAAAAGAGCTCTTATACAATTCATTGTGTAATAATGTCAGTAATAATGTATAGGAAATGAGATATGCCAAATGGATTTGGCTACTAATTAACTTTATCTTGGCTTTTGGTAAGGACATGGAATGGAGGAAGACTGATGAGGAATTCATGACAACACACACACACACACACACACACACACACACACTTTGAGCTAATGTACAGTGACCAGTGTCTGTGTGTGTCAGTAATGTAATACCTGAGTCTCTTGATATCTGCCCTTAAAACCATAGACTTATAATGAATGAAGATTTGCTAATAATAACAATAATAATGCTGGACCAGTATATGATGTATGAATAGTGTGGCCGAGGGAATGTTGGCTTATGGACTGGTTTCTGTTTATCATAGTCCTCCTATCAGTTATTATATACATGCTTTACTGTTGATGATATCTTAGAGCTACTGTTTACTTTCATTATGACCACATTATCATTGCAGTTTCATTTCTAAAGACAAAACTAACCCAATGTTGACCAAATGCTTTACAGTTATACTATCATGAGACCTCCATTCATTACAGTAGCTGACATCATGAAATCACAATGAATGGCTGGTTGAATGTACTCTAGTAACTGTTCATCATTTTAATTAAAATAATAACATTATTACTGATATGCTAAGAGTGCTTGGTGATCAGTTTATTGTAGAGCAGCTAATGTGTCCTAATGGTAAACTGAAGGCAGAGCATGTATACACTGAGAAGAATAAACAATAGCAAAGGATGGAAGGAAAGGCTGAGGGCGGGGAGGGAGTTTTTGGAGTCTAATATATTGTAATGTGTACTGTAGGCCATATTGAATGTTGTATGTGAATGTGGTTAGTTATGAGAAACACTGAAATAGAATACAATGAGATAGTTTAACAATCAGTGAATTCTCCATAAGAAATAACATGCATCAATTTCAATATGTAACACAAGCAAAGGATATAAAGAGAGTGAGCAGCTCTACAGGGTACAGCAAGGGTCTTGAGGTGATTCAAGAGGCACTGTAGATTGGGCTTGGTCGGCAGATGAATAAAAGAGATTAAGTTTTTGTCCTTTTTCAAAAGAAGACACTAGCTTGATGCAACTCTTAAATCTGCTGTCCAGTCTTAATCTACAGGGCAGACAGTCCTCAGCAGTTCCATTAGTTGATGAAACACCATTAGAAGTAAGTACACAATAGCAGTTTGACTCTATTGTCTGATGTATACAAGTACAAAATGAATGGACATTGGAGCCACCAGTACCAGTATCATAATGTACTGGAGGATCATGTACAGTGGGAGGATAATTAGTGGGTGCTAAGCAAACATTTGAAGCATTAGTCAAATGTGTATATACAGTGAAACACAAACAAGCTAAAACAACAAAAACTGATGCTTTAAGAACTAATACACTTTATCTTGCACCCACAAAAACATAAACATGACAGTGTATTCTTTTAAATTGAAACTTATTTCATATTCTACATGTTATGCCTATACTGTCATAAGTTGATGTGCTTGCCATATATATTGAACTTTTTCCTGTTGCAGCAACTGCCAATATAAATAGAAGCAATCCTGACTTCCTGAAGAGAGAGAAAGGCAGTATACTCAATTACTAGAGATAGGCTAGTTTACTACAGGCAGCCATTTAGCAGCTACACACTATCACTCACACTGCCTGAGCAGTGAGTCAGTAGTGTATTCCAAGAATGACCTGATGAAACAAAGATTGAGTAGTTGTATATCCTTAAAGGTTGACAAGAAAGGAACCAGCTAAAGTTGATGTACTATATACTGACATCTTTCCATATAACAGTGAGGAGGAGGCATGAGGTGAGAGTTGAGTATAGCAATAAGCTGCTGCATGCTTTCAACTTGGCTGTCTTTTGTTATAATATTCTTTTGTTGTATACAGGAAAGGATCAGCTAACTGTTACACAAGTTAGTCAGTGCTGTCTGTCAGTTAGTGGTATTAACAGTTAGTGAGATGAAACAAGGCTAGCTCCAGCTTACAAAGGAATCTACTCTTAGTCCAAGAAAGAAGACAAAAGTAAGATATTATGTCTAAACTATATGATTTATAGAAGAAGCTACTGACAACTGGTGAAAGGTTACTGGTGAAAGGCTACTGGTCAACTGGTCCAAGGTTCCTGGTAGCCTATAGAGTGTCCATGGGTTGTAGATTGGGCTTGGTCGGCAGATGAGCTATTACATACCATACTGATACTATACTGGCCTACAGTGTACAGTATCAGTCAGTGGTGAATCATCTGCTGGTTGAGTCCAGTCTACAAACCAGTCACTCTACACTCAAGGTCTTCTCTTTGTGATGTGACATGATGTCCTTCTTTCTTGAGATAGTGGATTTCCTGTAAGTTATTGTTGACATTTTACAAAATAAAGAAGTTCATATTTAAGGAAAATAAAGTGACTTAATGCTTTGGATCAAAAGATAAAAGAGATTTCAGTTCTTCTTTGTTGGATACACAATGTACATGATGTGTATAGTACCATTAACCTCTCCCTCTCCCTCTCAGTGGTGCTGAGAGTGAGAAGGAGTAATCACTTGATTTGATTTAGATCCTTTAATCATTCTTTCTAGTGAAGTATCTTTCATTATTCTTTGTGCTGATATTTGTATTGTGATGTAGAATGGGGACAAGTGCCGGCCAAGAAAAGGTGGATCAGTCACTTCATTAACAACCAACACATAAACACCTAATAATAATAATAATAATAATAATAATCAATAATAATAATAATAATAATCAATAATTTAATGAATTAATAATAATAATAATGAATATTAATTAATCAAATAAAATAAATTAAAATTAATTATATTAACCTGCTGGGCAGAAGGTGTCTCGTTTTGTATATTGCAGTTTTTCTTTTTCAGTCATTTTAGTTACATGTAGTTTAGGCCCTGATGTTGCTCCTCCACTCTTCTTAGCTCCTCCTCCTCCTGCCACACCTCCTCCTGTTTTTCTTTTATCAGGTGAAGTAGAAGACCTTCTCTTTCCAGAACTATCAAGAGCTGCTATTCCTTTACCCTGCCCAGTAGCTCCTCCCCCTGCCCCGCCCCCTCCGGTATTAGAGGGTACTTTTGGTACACTCTTTTGCTTCCCTTGCTCCTCACTGGGAATGGAGGCTGGAGGGGGCGGAGGAATGAAGAGTTCTTTAAACAGTATTTTCCCTTCGACACTTTTAGATGTAGAAGGAGTAGCGAGAGAGAAGAGGAACTGCTCCTCAGGCGTCATTGAGGAATCGGTTCCACTTATCTTCTTGTTAATTACAAATAATGATTTAGTACCTGGTCCGCTAAAAGAACCACTAGCGCCTGTTTGAAGGAGTTGTGGTGTCATTGAACTGGTCTGGAGTCCACCTAAAGCTCCTCCCACTTCCTGTCCGGGTTTGTCCTCACTAGGGGTAGGGGGGACTATGTTAACGTGTTCCGATGGATCCTCCTCCATTACTGACACTTGATCAGGTATATCCTCTTCACTGGCCGAGAGGTACTGAGGTACTTGTAACAAATCATAAGGAATGCATTTGCCACTGGAAGAGAAGAGAGGGAGAGAGAAAGAGAGAGAGAGAGTGAGTGAAAAACAAAGCTAAGTTGCTCTAAAATCAGACCAAAGTCCCTGTATTATAGTACAGGGACTTTGGTACTTATGTAGAAAGTTTGACAGGTGCTAATGATACAGAATAATGACAATTCTCTCTTACACTGGTGTTGCAATATGTGACGTGTTCTTGAGGAGTTGAGCTACAGAAACTGATGAAGACTTTGCCTTCTTCATACTACTGAAGTCAGCCAGGGCTGTAATGGAGAATGTCCTCCCACTGTCTATACATAAGAGATACATCAGCCATTATTAACTGGTGGTATAGTGTTCTTACCAATGGTGATGTGTTGTCCGGAATCATCAATACACTTTAAGCTAACGTCAAAGGTCTTTCCCTGCTCGTGGTGCAGGTGAGTTGGGTTCTTACCCTCCAGTATCAGTCGTGTTGTCTCAACTAAACAAGAACAAACAATAACAATAAACAACAACAATAAACAACAACAACAACAATAAACAATAACAATAAACAACAACAACAAGTTACATACTTTCAGGGTACCCATCAATCCAGAGTCCCTCGTAGAGGATACCTGAAGCATGAACCAGTGACCCATCACCATGATACCTGTTCCCTCTCCATTGTCCCTATACCATACAACCAGTGACCATTCTACCAGTATACCAGTATACCTCATATACGCTCCCGTCAGTATAGCTCATTCGACCGTGACCATGTCTTGTGTCATAGACCCAGCCTCCTTCATACCGATCCCCGTTACTAAGGAAACGGTTGTCAAGGTAACGAGGGGGAGGTGTCCTTACCTGTAGGTGAGAGTCCCTTCTCCATGTTTCTTGTGATTATGAAACTCACCCTCATAGACTGACCCATCCCTCTCTATCAATACACCATGACCTAATTAATAATAATTAATATAGGCTCCACCCACTACATTAATTACCGTTCCTCTTATTGTCCTCCCATTCTCCCTCATAGCTCATTCCATCACTTGATCTGTACAATCCTTCTCCATTAAACTCACCACGCCTGAACTCACCTATCATCAGCTGATGGGATCAGTTACATTACATGGTAAAGCTATACCAGTGTAAGTGGATCCATTAGCAAATACTCTGTATCCATGTCCTTCTATCTCTCCAAGGACGAATGATCCTTTATAATAGCTACCATCAGCCATACTGAGGGTCCCGTGACCTACAGGGAGGGGGAACAATGATTTAATGGTCCTAGCTCCATTAGTCTTACCATGCTTGACTCCATTCTCCCAGTCCCCGCTGTAATGAAAGAACTTGTTAGTATAACTGTATTCTCCTTTACCTGAAGAGGTATGGTTTGAAGGTGATTAGTAACAGAAGGACTCACCATGACGGAGCTGATCCTTCTTATCCCCTATGTACCTGTGGGTAGCCATTTTATTTATCAGATTATGAAATTACAGTTACCATGACTACACGAATAATTAGAAACTGATTTCTATTTCACATTAAAAGTAGATTGATCGCATTAATAAAATAAAACAATGACGATACAGAATAGTAATTAATGCTTTAGGCATTACTGACAATAAAAGCTGAGACTAAAATCCATTAATGATAAATAAATAAATAAATAAATAAATAAGTTAATTCAGGACATGACCTTCTTCTTCAGCTCTTCTTTATAAGACTGTATATCACCCGCCCACTTATGGATACCTTTACTCTCACACACCCATATCTCTTTAGCAACCTAACACAGAAACAACACAATCAATAGTATCAGTACCAGTCTCTGTTAGATGTAGAAATAAATTTTGGGAGACCAAAAGTCTCCAAGATCTACCAGTGATTATTATTATTAATAATGATTACCTGACTGATTAGTCTGAAGTCATGGCTGACCAGTACCATTCCTCCTTCAAACTCATTGACAGCATCAGCTAAAGCATCAATGGTTTCAATATCAAGATGGTTGGTTGGTTCATCCAGTAACAGTATGTGTGGGCGTCTGAATGCAAGCCAAGCAAATATAACCCGACACCTTTGACCATCCGAAAGATTACGCAATGGACACACCTACAGGAGTGTTGATAAGCCACTCCTATAAGCCATACCAACCTGTTGCTTTCCTGTCAGTCCGTAGCGGCCAAGAGCTTTCCTCATTTGCTCCTCCTCCTTCTCCTCAGGATAACACTTTAGCATGTAGGTCAGGGCAGACTCGTCCATATCCAAATGATCCTAATTAAAGAGGTGTGGTCAGTAGGTGTGGCCTAGTATCATTACCTTAAGATGCTGATGATATCGCCCGACCTTAAGATGGGCGTGTCTCCTTATGATGCCATCAGTTGGTACCAGTTCCCCATCAATCAGTTTGAGGAGGGTAGACTTACCAGCCCCATTAGGACCAACCAGAGCTACCCTCGTCTCCAGGTCCATCCCAAAATCAATATTGTCATAAATGAGGGCCTGAGGGGACCGGAGATTATAAATACACCCTCAAGGGTTCTGATACATACTTTATCGGGTCCGTATCTAAAGCTGACCCCCTGTACCATTATTACAGGAGGGGGGAGTGACCCACAGTCAGGGAATGAGAATGAGACCACCTTATCAATAGAAACCTTTTCCGTTAGACCTCCGGCCACCATTTTACTGAGAACCTTCTCTTTACTTTGAGCCTGTTTAGCATTACTACCTCGACCAAACCGAGCAATGTAATCCTGAGAGAAAATAATAACAAAATTAATAATCAGCATCTTTACTTTCATGTGCTGCATTTGCTGTTTCTCCCACTGATATCTCTTCATCTGATGCTCCTCCAATTCAAACCTTGTCTTCACATAAGCATCATAATTACCCTAAACAACAACAATAAACAATAAACAACAACAATCAACAACAACAATAAACAATAACAGTCTCACCCCATAATAGTAGAGTCTTTGTTTGAAGAGGTGGATTATGTTGGTACAGACTCCGTTGAGGAAATCCTGCGAGTGAGAGACTAGGACTAGTATCCTCTTGTATCTAATTAATATTCATTGATAATAAACCACACCCACTGACACGCCTACCTCTTTAACTCCTCCTCTAGCCACACACAAGCCTCAAGGTCCAGGTGGTTAGTGGGTTCATCTAAAAGGAGGAGGTGTGGTTTCACAAAGAGTGCTCTGGCCAGAGACACTCTCATTCTCCATCCTCCGGAGAAATCCGAACACTTCCTGTGCTGCATCTCATGGGAGAAACCTATAGTGGGGTGTGTCAGTAGGTGGAGTCATTAGTTATTTAAATACCTAATCCATGTAGTATCCTCGAGGCTTTAGTCTCAGCAGTGGATGCGTCCAGTTCATCCAGTCTCTCGTATATATCCATCAGCCTCTCACTGTAAGTGTCACTGTCTCTCTTAGAGAGTTCATCTGCTTCTTCTTCAAGACGTATCCTAAGTCACCATGACAACAGTTACTATAGCAACCGCCCCTTACCTCTCCTCGTCGACCTCCATCACACACTGGAGTGGAGTCTTGTCACTGGAGGGCATCTCCTCCGACAGGTGGTATATATCAACATGAGGAGGAATGTCTACCTCACGTAGACCAAGAGACGCTAGGAGAGAGGACTTACCTTTTTAGGAAAGAGAACAGTACAATAATAATAATAATAGTGTCTAACATGTACATATACACGTTTTTATGATCTATAGAAAGTTTGAGTTGATTCCAATCACATTTGGATTTTTTATGAATTTTTAAAGTTGCTCCAAAATCGGACAAAAGTCCCTGTACTATAGTACAGGGATTTTGGTCAAATTTTGCCAAAAATGAAAGGAGAGAATTCTCCATTTTTCCCCCTGATGCATATACATGTTCATATGTTGTATAGAAAGTTTGAGCTAATTCTGATAACATTTGGATTTCTTATGAATTTTTAAAGTTGCTCCAAAATCGGACAAAAGTCCCTGTACAGGGCCCTACTTTGGCCAAACTTCATGAACATTAAAAATGAGAGAATTCCTCAATTTTATTACACTTTTCTAATATGTATACAAGTTCTTGTGTCGGTAGACACTGAGAGTTAATTCGCAATACATTTATGACTAAATCTTTTAAAAATAACTTATTCCAATTAATGCCCACTAAACTCACCACTTCCATTCAACCCCACCAGTCCGTATCTCCGCCCACAATTCAATTCTAATTTAGCGTCGGACAATAACTCGGCTCCATGAAAGGTCAGTGATAGACTCTCAATGTGTAGATCACGTGACAGTGGGTGTGACGTCAGTACACTGGTAGTTGATCGATGTGATGCTGAACCGGCTCCTGCTGGGTCTAATGAGGCCCCACCCACTGATCCTTTACTCTTCCCCCCTCCTTTGGCTGCTAGCTTCTTGGCCTTTTGCTGCTGGCGCTTTTTAGCAGCATCTGAAGGCATTTCCTCCTTTATGGTTTAAAAGTACACGTGGGTAGGTCAATGGGTGTAGACTATTATCAATAACTATTAATAACTACCTTGCTGGTTGCTGCAGACTGCACGTGCTGTGTTCATTCAGGGTCTTTTGTTAGGTTCTTTCAACTAATTCTACAACAGACACCAATAGTGATGGGGTTTGGTGATTTAAAGTCTTCTGCTGGTCTTCAGTCTCTTAATGAATATTTATCTGATAAAAGTTACATTGAAGGGTAACTCTACCATACATTAATTTATCATGTCCTCCCTCTCTCTCCTTGTCTCTTCTAGCTATGTTCCTTCCCAAGGTGATGTAGCTGTGTTCAATGGTGTTGGATCAGCTCCTGGTTCACAATATGTTAATGTGTTGCGTTGGTACAGGCACATTGCTTCTTATACTAACGATGAAAGATTGGCGTAAGTAATATTGTACATGTACTGATAATTAGAATATACTCTTTCCAGGTTTCCTGGTGTTCAGAAGCCGTTAGATCAGTATGGTGGGGCCAGCACTTCAGCTCCTCCAGCTGATGATGATGACTTTGATCTGTTTGGGGACGACGATGAAGAGGAGGTGTGGCTTATAATTAATTATTTAATGACTGGCTCCACCCATTACAGGAAGCCGAGGCTGAGAGGATCAAGCAGGAGCGTATTGCAGCATATAATGCAAAGAAAAGCAAAAGTAATGATTATACTGTGACCACACCCACTTAGCCACGCCCCCTAGAACCTGCCTTGGTTGCAAAGTCCAATATAATCCTTGATGTGAAACCCTGGGACGATGAGACCGACATGAAGGAGGTTGAGGCTAAAGTCCGCACTATTGAGGCTGACGGGCTCTTATGGGGAGCATGTGAGTATTAATAACTATTAATAACTATTGATAACTATTAATAACAGCTAAGTTTGTTCCACTGGCTTATGGTATCAAGAAACTTCAGATTTCCTGTGTTGTAGAAGATGATAAAGTAACAATTAGAGAGAGAGAGAGAGAGAGAGGAAGAGAGTATTAAATGTTATGTCTCTCTCCCCTTTCTCTCTCCTTGGTACATGTAGATTGGTACTGACTTCCTAGAAGAAGCCATAACAGCGTTTGAGGATCTGGTACAATCTGTTGATGTAGCCGCTTTCAATAAAGTTTAAAAAAAAAGAACTTGTTTAAAAATATTAAATAGTTTTGGAATGCGTAGTTCTCTTCATAAGTGTAACACATTGTGAGTGCACACAATACAATTCAATACATATAGATTTGTTATTAATAGTTTACGAGTCAGCAGCTTGCACAGGATACACCTCATTGTCTGTCAGTAGACTGCTTAGTCTGTGTGCATGTCCATCTGTATTCTTAATGGGCTTCATTTGATAGGCCAATGCTATGTTTGCTTCATCAGGTTTATTTGCTGATGAAATACATGTAGTATACCTATGATGCAAATTAATACTTATGAAAACTCATCGTGCCAAATCATGAATACTGTATATTTATTAGTATAGTATTACAACAAAATTGCTATACATTATAGTGATAAATTTAGAGCTGATCTGATAATAGTAGTTATTTAACGTGGATTTACAATTATGATTATACTAGACCAGCATACTGTCAATTTTTAATCAAAAGCATGCTTGGGAAATTTGATCAACCACTTAAGAAAAGAAACAATACTTACGAGTGTGACGTTAATCCAATTATCTGACCATTCACTACAGAAGTCAAGGTTATTCCATCCTCAAAAACACAAAACCGTCCATGAACTGCTGCTTCTGCTGGGTGAGCACTTTCAACCTGCACCCCAAAAGAATAGCCAAGGCTCAGCTGCATAGACTCACTAGGAAAGAGTCCACTATCATTATGTATATCCCTATTTAAAGAGTTATGATGATAACCTCCTGATGCTGAAATGTGTGGTTGATATAAGTATTAAGCCAACATCCACTATGGCAACTTTGTGGTTACTTTGATGTATGTCAACTTTGTTGCCTGAAATAGAACAGTGTTCTACTTTAGGCAACAAAATTTCTGTTGATTTCAACAAAGTTGCCTAGTGGATGTTGGGCTTTAGATATAGTGTATGCAATGAACATACCAGTACACATACTAATATGCACATTACAATAATAATTCTAACGTTTCTCCAGATTTTTGTGACAGGAACAGACCAGTCACCACAGGATACATACGAGGCTCAAGAACACGGATCCGTTCAGAAATTGTTGAAGTAGCTTGGACACCTTCAACAGCATAGCTGAACGGTGCGGGACTCTCTCTAGGGAAGTGTCCGCCAGGATAAACGGCAATTGCGTTCTCCCTGTGTAAGATAAGCCTCCAAGCGTAACTACTACGAGCAAAACCAAGCATAGCAAACATCGAGTTTGACCTGTGGGTTTATAATATAGGTAATGACAATAGAGAAAACTTACTGCCGCTGCAATGCAACTGCTACCCGTTTTCAGAACACAAAAAGCAGTTATCTGTAAGAGCACCAAGCATTGGTAGTTCCCAAACGGGTCAGACGCAGCGACTGAGAAAAATGGGATTTTTCCAACTCCTTTATACAAGTAATCATCGTAAATCATGTGATAATATTCCGAGTAGATCTAGTGCTATGCTATAGCAGTAAGGCGCGCCCAGTAACGCCCTGAAAGTGAAAAATTTGCACATGTGGCATGTGCATTTTCGCCATTTTGTTTATAACACAAATTCACACAATAGAGAGTCCCCTAAACTAAAGAAGAGTTACTAGATAATGGAGGGTTCTCTTCTTCCTTTAGGTAATTACTAGTACCATTGAATTACCCCCTCTCCTTCCCCTAGAGCTGGTAGATAAGTGTATAGGGAGTAGGATACACATTATAATGAAATCCTCAGATAAAGAGATCGTGGGGACACTCCTGGGGTTTGATGACTTTGTTAATGTGGTACTGGAGGATGTGACGGAATTGTAAGTTAATAACTAACCACACCTACTAACCATACCCACTCACAGTGAGATGACACCAGAGGGACGAAGAATCACTAAATTAGACGAAATATTATTAAACGGTAAATTAATTAATAGATGTAATTAATTAATGAATTAATAATAGGTAATAATATTGCAATGCTGATACCGGGCGGCGAGTAAGTCATTAATTAATAATCAATCATGTACATTCACATACTCCTATCATTAATTACCTTATATGATGTATAGGGGACCTGAAGTATAGACCACATCCTGGTATAGTGTCAGTAATGGGAGGGATCAACACGGAAATACACTTTTAAAATAATGTACTTAAAAATAATAATTAATAATCAATCTTTTGTTGTAACTATTGGTTCAAATAGTCTTTCATTCTTACAATACTTGTGTTCAATACAGGCACTGATCCAGTCACTGGTTATAAAGTGACTTTTCTTTGCATGTGACTTCTGCTTCAACCTTAAACTGGACAGTCTCTGCAGGTCACTGGAAGGAGAGGGGCATTGAAGTGAAATAACACGGTCATGGGATATATACATTGACACTTATTGTTGTTGGGAAGGTGTTGTCATTGACAACATACACATGTACATAAAGTACTAATTTACCTTTTATCAAACACGACGTGAGTCACTGATTCATTGAAGTCATCAGTTACTGTACCACCACACAGTCTTGCATCTAATTCTGGCAGTGACAATGATGAGTTTATTATTACCTATAGAAACACATGTAGGGATAGGTTTAAAGGTGCCATATATACAACTGACAGATGTATGTCGGCTAATCAGTGCATTAGTAAAGAGGTGTACGTGTACATATTCACTTACTGTTGAAGGATCATTAATGACTTCATATTTATCAAAATAGAACCTACAGACAATCAGGCGACACAGAATAAACCACAATAATATGGAGTACATGTGTACTCTATTATTCTATAAGAGTACAAGTACAGGGACTATACAGTAAAGTCGAACCACAATGAGTATATATACAGCAGCTACTGATGCAAATGTACACAGCTGCTATACTTAACCTTGTGAAAGTTTATGTAACACACCTTCCCAGGCCTCTATCCCTCCCCCTCTCTCCCTCCCTCCCTCCTAGTCTTAGGTTCCTTTCTTACTTAAAATGTCTGAAGAGTCCTTTGGCTGATTCATTTGGAAAATACTCAAACTCCATTTTAGCAATTTCATCAGCAGAACAACTCCTCTAAAAAGAGAGAGAGAGAGGGATGGGGAGAGAAAGCAGAATTATTATAAAATTACATATACACTGTACATGTACACATTACTTTGTCTTTCATTTTATCGAATATTTCCCTCAAAGTTGTCTCGCTAGTATCATGAATATAACTATCACCATACTGTAAACAACACAACAATAAACAACAACAATAAATACAAAATACTGTTATACCTTATCATATATTTCAGAGAACTTGCTAGCAGTCTCAGAGGATGTGCTATACATCAGTGAGGGCTTCAATGGCAGACACCTCCCGGTCTCCTGTAGAGAGAGAGGACATGAACAACATTAAGCACAAATGTACATATAATTAGTTTTAATGTTGCTACTACTACTATAGAATGCTGTTATGAGTGTTTTCATTTTCTAACACAAAGGACTTCCTGCTCTCATACAACAACTAACCAATTATTATGTTTATTAGCAGAGTTGCTTAAACAGCGCCAATAGTAATTATGCATACAGACACATGTATGTACTACACACTATGTACATGTAATGCATACACATACATGTACATGTACATGTAACTGCATGTAAACCTAATCATCTCTTATTGCTCACCAGACAGTCCAGGAGCCATTGGATCATGACCACATTATAAATACCTTTACTGAATAGAGAGAGAGGGGGAGGGGTCAGGCATAATGACAAACAAGAAGAAAAAAACAATCTTAAAAATATGTGACACATAAAGCTGCTACACTTAAATGAAGTGATAACAGTGTGACACAACACATACTGTACATAAACAAACAAACAAATAAATACCTGATAATATTATTAGCCTTAACGACCAGTTTATGAACCAGCACACAATAAGTATCTGTAGTTGGATTCTGTACAAAAGTACCTCCGTGCTATAGAGAGGGGCGGGGCAGGGGAAGTGGCTAATAGAGTATTAATATATGCTTACCTCAGCAATCTTAGTCTCAATATATTGTTTACTGAAAGACGGAGTTCCATTAATAACACAGAACTGCTTACCAGCAAACATTGAAGATACCTTGAATGACACACATAAATCAAAGTAACATGATAAAGATAAAGAACCACCTCCTCCACACTGGATACATCAGTATGTCTGAACTGTGAGGCAACACCAGCTGGTCTATCTATCCTAGTCACTCTCCTTCTCTTTTTGGACGTGGTGAGTTCCTCCCCCTCCCCCTCCTCATAATGACGATGAGCTAAATGACCTGAGGCTACCTATCAATAGAATGTGTTACTAATTATAGACTCAGTTCTAAAAATAGCCTAACTCTTTTAAGGTCCTCCAGTTCATCTAGTGACATACAATCAAACCATTCTTTATCCTCTCTCACTCTCTCTAACCTTGGAAACCTTAAGGTACAACCTGTCCTGTACCTGGAGGAGAGAGAGGGGGAGAGAGAGGGGGAAGCTCTTAGACACACAGCAGAAGCTGCATACAGTATACACACATATCATAGTCACATATACATACACATGTACATGTACCATTCCATTAATATGATTATTTCTACTATCATACCAACTGACACTATGTTATCAATAAAATCATGAACATCTAAATACCCAAATAAGGTAAAAAAGAGAGATTCAAGCTACATCATAGCCAGGCAAGCATACATGTATACTACACTCAGCACTGACTCTCCTCCTCTACTTCTAAACACATCATACTGGTGGTGGTTACTGAATGCTACCTATAGTTTACATAGCACAGATTATGGTTGGTGTACAAACTCATCCAATAACACAAGCCTCAAGCAAATTTGTGT
This sequence comes from Amphimedon queenslandica, assembly GCF_000090795.2. Lineage (NCBI taxonomy): Eukaryota > Metazoa > Porifera > Demospongiae > Haplosclerida > Niphatidae > Amphimedon > Amphimedon queenslandica. The sequence continues at coordinate 77,670 of NW_003546250.1, read as the reverse complement.
TTTAATTCAAATTATAATAAATGTAGTTATTGTTACTGTAATATATCCACACGTATACTCACTTGTCAGATACAATGATCTCAGCTGCTCTGATTTGAACAATCTTAGCATCCTTTGGTTCAATCCAAAGATCAGGTTTCTCCTATAGTACCATTAGTCTAAGCCCCACCCCCTCCCACCCTCACTTTAAAACCAGGTGCTAGTATAACTGATTCCGGTGGTCTCTTGGTATCAAACTTCCTCCAGTGTGGCTTCAACTTGTGACCCAGCTCTCTCAACTCATTCATAGTGTAGCCAGAGCCAACCTAAGGACAGGAGCTGTATCATTATTAATAACTATTAATAACTATTAATAACTATTAATAACTATTAATAACTATTAATGGATGTACTTTACAAAATGAATGAAACACTGTTGGTTTGTCTCCCTTGATGGCAGGAGGTACAGCTACTCCACACATGAAATGGGATATCATTCCGGCCCTACGCTGGAGTAAAGGGTTAATAATAAAGTGGGTGGGGCTAAAAGACTCACTCCAACCCCAAAATATCCTCCGATGATCAGTAGATCAAGATCATCACTGAGTGAATCAACATAATCAGGTTTGATCTTCAACCAACCACTACCTGTCATGAAATACAATAGGCATGAGGTGAATATCTTAAAAATGAATTATTGTCAGTAGCAGCTGTGGGTGGGAAGGTACGGCTGGTACTGATAGTAATGAAGAGGTACTTTACCTTTTCTTTTGTCTGGTTTGTACAATGAAGAAGGTTGTTTAATGACTAGTCCTTCCTCTCTTCTGTCAATGGCTTCATTCAGTGACAGGATCACATCCTCCCTAGAGGAGGAGGAGGAGGGAGGGAGGTGAGAGCAATACAATAGAGTATCTCCTTTACTTTGTTGATCTTTCAATTCTTTCTGCTTTATGTAAGCAACCAGGAACCACTTCAAATACCCTAATGTTCATTAGTGGTAATAATGAATATATACATTAATACCCTAATGTTCATTAGTAGTAATAAAGAATATACATACATCAATGGATACATTAATAGATACTAGCTGATAAAGGACATGTTCATGCATTTACTTGTTAAGATGCTCTACTCTTTCCCTCAGTGGGCAGTTAGCAAGGTTAGTCTCATTGATCATTAATGCATCGAACACAACAAAACACGGCTGCACACCTATATGTATATGTATTCACTACAGTAACACTATCTATTACAATAATGACCTGGTACATGTACATGTATGCACTAATAAATATTGTGAACTGTTGTGGACAGTTTAGGCCTCATTTACAAACAATGCAGCTGCTGCTGCTGTTGGATTAATTAAAAATTTTGCTGATTCAGTGAAGTGGATTAGGGGGGGGGGTTAACATGTGACTGAGGGTACAAATTATTCATTTATTATTAAACATAATTATTTATTTAGTTGAGAGAGGATGATCTCATTGTATTATCAAAACAAAGATACAGCTCTTACCATTCTCTCCTCCTCCTCCTCCTTCACTAACAGGGGCTAGTGTCTTTACATCAACATTCTCTCCTTTTGGACTAAAATAAACAAATTAACAACATCTTGACAACATGAACATGTGCTGTACATGTGCTGAGCATGAAATGAACACATGAAACAATTAAATAAACTGATTACATGTACTAGCCGTGTATACATGTATACATGTCCCTCCTTACAGGTAAGACTCAGTCTCCTTGTCCCACCCAACCATCTCTCCATCCAGTATACAGGAGTGAACCTTGCTACCATGGAAACAAGTTGTCATAGCAACCAATAAGACCACACCCACCTGTTAAAAGCCTTGTGTATGTTAGGAGTGAAGGATCCTTCTCTTTCCGTCCCACCAAAGGTGGAGGTGTACTCACGAGAACTAGGAGGGAAAATTAGGAGGTGTGGTCAGTAGGTGTGGTCATACCTCCTGGAGTAATACCGATACTGTCCGTGTTGCTTGTGTAACTGAATCCTCTCACCATCAAACTTATTCTCAATAAAGAAAGGCTGGTGATCCATTAGCTTAACGACCTGAGGGGGAGGGGCCAGGATAATCCATTAATTAATCAATATAATTATTATTAATCACCTGGTCTATGGTGGCTCTCTGTCCAAGCATTGGTCTGAATGGAGTGAAGTAGCTAATGGCTGCCTCATTCAATCTAACAGTAGGAGAGTGTAGATCAACACATACCTAATGAGGAGAGTATTGACTCATTGTATAAGAATGACTGATTGTTAGTATACAGTGTATATCTATTTTTTATTGTGTATTGGATATCATTGTATATTATTGTATATTATTGGATATTATTGGATATTATTGGGTATTATTGGATACCTTCTCGAGGTTGCTAGTGACACTGAACAGGTCCTGTCCGTCAGGATGAAACACTGTAAGGATTGAGTTCTCACTCAGTCCTATCTTTAGCTCCTAAGGAAATATTAATAATATCATACAAAACTATAGAATAAGTAAATGCAGATACATAATGTAGTCATGGTGAATACAGTGGCTCCTGGTTGATACTACTGCCGTCTACTGGAGGTCAAGGCTAACTAAAATCATAGCCAGAACCTGACCAAGTGCATGAGAGTAGGGGTAATGAATAATGTTATAGTAACAACTACTCTTGGTTAAGTGATGTAATGGCAACTATAACAGTGTCTGATCAACAAACAATGAGACTGCTATTGAGCAATGGGCTAGCTATCATTGAACAGTCCAGATTTTTTATAAATTTTTAAAGTTACTTTAAAGACAGTACATTTCCTGATACATGTTACATACCTTCATTATTATTCTTATGAGCCACTTCTGCTCCTGTGCTGAGGTGTTTCTTAATAAATGTTGAAGAGATTTCTTCACTCCTCCTCTGTCCTTAGTGACATTAGATAGGGCCAGCTCATCCAAGCATTGATTAACCTGTTCCATTGATAGACTATTGAAGAGGAAGAAGATTCAATGAAACAATGTTCAGTTAACCACACCTTCCCTTCTCAGGGCAACGGTTCCTTAGGACAAAGTAAGCTACTCCAGCAAAATCAGTTGCATCCTATTAATAATAATAATAATAATAATAATAATAACAATAATAATAATAATAATAATAATAATGTTATTAATCTCTTACGTGTTTAGCAGCATGAGGTGTTCTATAGTTTAACAGTTTCTTAGCATCAGGGCTGTCTTTAGCTATCTTCAATATGTCTATGTACTGCTTAGCTAGTGATACCTCCTTCAGTCCGTAGGCGGGTCTCTGTCTGTCCAAATATGGTAGTAACAGACGCATGGCTGGATAGAAACTATCGGACTATTAATTAATTAATAAGATAAACCACACCCAATTGACTAATCATCTTACATGGATGGTACCAGGTAGGTGGAGCTTGTTGTGTGTGTCCCTCCATTGTTTAATGAACCGGTCCAGACTGGTCTTCTTTCGCTCAGTTCCACTTAACGACTGGATCCTCTCTAACAGTCTAAGGGGTGGGGCTCAATGGACAGTAACCAATGGGTGTGGACTTACCCACAGAAATCTTGAAATGGAACCTGAGAAGCAACAGATTTACTCTCTCCTCCTCCTCCTCCTGTCCCTGTATCATGATCAGAGCTCTCCATTTTCTCTGCCATTTCTGCTGCTTATTTTCAGTTACTTACCCGCCATTTTTATTAAAATTAACAAACCGGCAGATATTAAAGTTAAATAACTACACAATGCATTGGGTGGAGTAGCCCCTCCCCCGACTCTTAGGCTTGGTTTAATTTTAAACATGTCTACCTGCAGTAGAGAGGTGGCCTGTCTGCAGGAGGAGCTGGAGAGATGCAAGGTATTAGACCATGGAACCACCCGCCCATAGACTCTATTGCTATTATACTGTAGGCTGATAAAGACTTCGTTTGGTCTTTATGGAAGCAGCTCCAGAAACAATCTCCAGACATCTCAGAGGCCATCAGTCTTGTAGTGACTAGGTATGCTGTGGAGAGACTGAGAGAGTGTCTATCTCTTTCATTTTATAGAGAAAAAGCAAAGAGGGACCTAGAGCTACAGCAACTGGTTTATATCAAGCAAGAAGAGATTAACCTTCTTCAGAAAGTATGTGAACTGCAACTGCAGCATGTATCATTAATGCTTGCACTCTAGGAGGTAGACAAACAGTTAGAGAAGATTAAAGTTTTAGAAAGTCAAATATTGAATGACAAGGAGCAGGCGGAAAGTATTGAGAGACAAGAGAGTGTTCTAATTAAAGAGCAGTCGGCAAAACTACAAGAAGTTAGTGCACTATTGAATATTCTAGTAATCTATAGCCACTCCCCTCAGGCACTGGAAGAGATTAATAGACTTAACTTGAAAATTAAAGAAATTGAAAAACAAAATAAACGTTAGTTAATTAATTATAATTAATTATAATTAATGATTATTAATTAATTAGAGGTGACGTCAGACAAGGAAGTAATTAGAAAATTAAAAAAGAATAATGAAGAATTAATTAATGAAAGAAAAGAACTATTATTAAAAATAAAGGTACAAATTATTATTATTATTATTATTATTAATGGATATTATTTATTGTTAGTGTCTTGATGAAACTGTGAAATGTTTGGAGGACAGACTAAAGCAATTTAAAAAACAAGTAATAATAATAATAATAATAAATTTTATTTTATTTTAATTGCCAGGAGAGGGAAGTTAGTGCTAAAATGTCCTCGTTACAAGTTGAATTTGACGAAGAGGTTAAGACACTGAAATCAAATGTTGACATTGCAGTAGCTGAAAAGAATAATTATCGACAGATAGCATCAGATGTAACTAAACAACTGAAATCAACACAAAGGTGAGGGGAAGAGAGAGGTAAAGAGTTTATCTTTTTGTATCTGTGTAGAGAACTTGAAGATACTAAACACTTACTGTCAATGACAGAGTCTCATTTCCATGACAACCAAGTACACCTTTATTAATACATTATTAATTAATTAATATTGCTAGGTGAATGGTTCCTTCTCCACAGTGTCTCCTGATGTATTGGACCAGCTCCTAAACTACCAGAAACTGCTAGAAAGAACCGAGAGAGAACTGTTTGAAGCAAGAACTGAACTGAACACAAAAGTATCATTTATTTATTATACATGTACTTGTATCCATTATTAATGTATTTTATTAATTAACAGAAGGAGGAGCTTGTGGTGTTGAGGGACTCTCACGACAAGAGGCTGACGAGGATGAAGTCGTTGAATGAATCTCACGGTCTCTTACTTCAACAAATTAAAACTTATGAGTCAAGGTACCTCACATGCTATCCTAATTAAAGCCCATCCTTTTTTGTAGTCAGTCAGAACTGACGAATCAAGAGCCGATATTATTGAATAAGGGGCGGAGCCCAGTTAAAGAAAGCCGCACCCTCCAGCACGAGAATACGACTGAGCTATGGTCCCAGTTGGTGACCTATCGGAGCAGGTGTGAGGAACTGGAACGAATTAAACTGGACCAGGAGGAAGAGATAGACTGTCTCAAGGCAACCTGCTCAAGAAATAAGACAATCATTAATGAACTGAAGTTATTCCTTGAAGAAAAGCAATACAGTATGTTGGGATTAATGTCCATGTATTTAATTAATTAATGTACATGTACATGCATTTAATTAATTAATATCCATTTGTGTGTGTAGTTATAAGTCAAAGAGATACTGCATTGCATCAGTTGAGGAGAGTGGCCTCCTGCAGCTCACTGGAGAGAGAGAAGGAAGAGGAAATTAGAAACAAATTAAGAAATGAAATCATATTGCTGAAAGAAGAAAACAGGTTAGGCATAAATTCTATATGTACATTTATTTATTTTATTATTATTATTATTATTATTATTATTATTATTATTATTATTATTAATTAGGTTGCTTAGGAATGATTGTTATAAAAATGAGGAAATGATTCATTCGCTTCAACTGACTATTAATGATCTCCGAGCCACGCCTCCACCCCCTCCCACTCACACCCTAAACAAATCAACCAACACTGAGCAGATATCAGTTACTAATTCCTGTGTTCAAGTCAACCTCATCCCCAGGAACCATGACCAGGAAACACCAAGACTAGCCTATCGCCGCTCATTCTCAGCCCACGCACTAATAGACCAACAAACTCATTCCCATACTGCCCTGTCTCATTCTCATACCGCCCAGTCTCCTTCCCATACTGCTCACAGGCGGAGATATTCAGAAGGTGATATATTGGCCAGTTATCACTTACTGTCACGAGCTATTGATAAGCTATCTCAGTCTATACATGCCCCGTCCATTCCAGCCCCACCTACTGCCCCACCCCCTATTGTCCGTCAGTCTGTACCCAATCAATCAACTCACATGCTCTCGGCCGATAAAAAGCATTCAAAGACAAACTGTTCCAGTTCCTGCTCCTCCAACTCAAGCTCCACCCACAAGTGTAAGTGGCACCATCAACTGAAGGTTGCACATCAAAGGATCAAGAGCCTAACCCAACAGGTGACCATGCCCACTTATTATAGCATAAGGACATCAATATATATCAGAAAATGTAATAAAAATTTGCCATGATTTAGGAGCCATTTTTTGAAAAAACCATGGGCTATATAGCCTTGGGTATTTTTCAGAAATTTGATGTTTTCTTAAAATGGCTGTAACTTGAAAAATTGTAGTCAGAATCAGCTCAAACTTTCAACACAGCATAAGGGCATCAATATGTATCAGAAAATGTAATAAAATTTTAGAATGATTTCGGAGCCATTTTTTGAAAAAACCATGGGCTATAGCCTTGGGTATTTTTCAGAATTTTGGTATTTTTTAAAAATGGCTGTAACTTGAAAAATTGAAGTCGGAATCAGCTCAAACTTTCTACACAGTATAAGGGCATCACTATGTATCAGAAAATGTAATAAAATTTTGGGATGATTTTGGAGCCATTTTTTGGAAAAAACTATGGACTATAGCCTTGGGTATTTTTCAGAAATTTGGCATTTTCTTAAAATGGCCGTAACTTGAAAAACTGAAGTCGGAATAACCTCAAACTTGCTACACAGCATAAGGGCATCAATATGTATCAGAAATTGTAATAAAAGTTTGGGATGAATTCGGAGCCATTTTTTGGAAAAAACCATGGGCTATAGCCTTGGGTATTTTTCAGAAATTTGGCATTTTCTTAAAATGCCTGTAACTTGAAAAATTGAAGTCGGAATCAGCTCAAACTTTCTAAATAGCTTTGTATTGTTATTGTTAGGTTGCTGTTCTTACTGATGTGAGAGCAGCTGCTGTCAAATCACTTGAAGAGGCAGAGACTGAGAGAGAAAGGTGCGAGTGTCAAATAAAACCATTACAAGACAAAGTCGCATCACAAAAAGGAATTATACAAGTACATTGACAGCTGGAGGGATTGGGACTTTATTTAATGTACATGTACATGTATAGTCGTTAAAAGAAGACATGAAGCTATTAGAGAACTCATACCATGAGCTCCAGGGACGCTGCAGTGGCCTAGAGACTGTTGTTAGTGTGGGAGATAAGAGAGGAACAACAGAAGAAGATATTAAACAATTTAGAACTGAAAAGAAAGTAATAGTAATTGTGTTGTTGTTTATTGTTGTTTATTGTTGTTTATTGTGTTGTAGTTATTAAACGAGAGGTGCAGTACACTCAGTGATCAGTTAAAGGTCCTTCAAACTGAACTATCATTAATTGAGAAGGAAAGAGAGAGTCTTCAGGAAAGGTCATTATACCTGTACTTACTGGGTGTACATGTACATGTACTGTATGTGTACATGTACATGTACTGTATGTACATGTACAGGTACTTACAACTTACTGTATGTACATGTACATGTACGTGTACTGTATGTGTTTTGTGTTTCAGGTGTTGTTATATGGAGAGAGACCTTAAGAACAAGAGGCAGTACATGAACGAACTAAAGAAGAAGATATCTTACCTTGAGAGTAAGAGCAGCACTGATGATGAGAAAATAGTAAGATAATTGTAGCGATGTATTGATTAATTAATTTATTAATTAGAGTCATCTCTCGGATCATGTGATTACTCTCCAGCAATCAGTGGAGCAGTATAAGCACAGGGTGGGTGTGGCTATCAATTAATTAATAATTATCAATTGTTGTTCAGATAACGTCAATGAAGACACAGTCAGAATTCAATTTAAAAGAAAAAGAAAAATTAAAAGATTCATTGACTCAAGCTAAAGAAGAGCTGAAAGCTTCTGTGAGTTGAGAGGGGGAGGGGTTTAGTTGAGGGGGAGGGGTTTGAGGAATTTATTAATATTTGTATAGAAGCTACAGTTGAGGGCACTGCAAGAAGAGTCTCAGCGGAAATTGTCCATTTATAAAGAAAATGAGGAGAAGAAAGACAGACACAGGAAGACAGAATATGAACTGATTATCAATGAACTGGAGGAAACTATAAAAGAATCAAGAACCATTATTAATCATTATCAACAGTTCATTAAAGTAATTTATAATTATTATAATTAATTATTGTCATTGTTTGTTGTAGGATCTTGCTAAAGAAGTGTCTGAATTGCACAGACAAGAGAAGTTGTTTCAAGAAAGAGGAGGAGGGGGAGGGAGTAAGAGTGATGACAAGGTGTCGGAGAGAGCAAGAAAGATTGCTAAAGATGCATTTAATCTCTCTGAAACTGAAGTTGATCAATTCATGAGCAGCCAAGGGGTCTGCCCTCTCTTTATTGTAAATACATTAATTATTGTTTTTAGGATGAAGGAGCTGATTTAACCCTGATAAAAAGTGTTACTAAATTCATAGATCAGAAAGGAGTAAGATAATAATTATTAATAATAATTGATAATTTAACGTCACTCCCTGTCCCCCTCAGGCCAATATGTCCAGTCAGCAGTTACTGACTGATTTCATGAGCAGTATATCACTTCTCAACTCTCGTCAGAATCAAGAACAATGACACTCTCCTCTTAATAATTAATTTTAACATTAATTTTTTAGTCCAATAATAATTATTAGTATAATACCACCAGCAATGAATAATTAATTAGTTCTCTATACATTCTGTGTATTAGCTGGAGCTGATGATAATATTGAGCTCAAATTTAAAATGATGCAAAACACCAGCAAAAATTAATAATTTGAATTTTAAGCACTTCCGGTTTCATACAACTTCCGGTTTCATTTGTTGCCATAGCAATTAAATATTTGCTTAGCAACTAACTGGCAGTAACTGCAGACCAACAGCAAAGCAAGCCAGAGAGTGCTCAGGAGGGACTGGTCATGCCTGGTAAGGTCTACTACTTATTATTTGCTCTTGCACTGAACGGTACCTCTTTATTTTAGTAAAGAAGTCCAAGACGGACAGTAAGAGAAAGAGTGTAGCCATTAGATAGGCCCTTTACTATTCTTCTCATGTTATGTTAGTATCAGGAGCTGATGATCAATATGGAGTGTTTATATTCCCAAACGGAGAGAAATACGGTAGAGAGAGACTCTTGATAATGAAATGACTAATGGTATCTTGTAGAAGGAGAGTTTAAAACTAACCAGACGACAGGAGGAGGAGGAGGAGGGATAGAGAGAGAAGGACAGGGGTCACACCACTTATCAAATGGAGTGGTATACTCTGGACAATGGAGGCAAGATAAGATGAATGGGAAAGGAAAAATGAGTCACCCAAACGGATCAACATACGAAGTAATATCCTTGATTGAAATGAGCTCAAACTGACTCCATTGGTAATAGGGAGATTTCGTTGACAATGAGTATCATGGTAATGGGGTCTACACGTGGGAGGATGGATCTAAATATATCGGACAATTTCAAAAGAACAAGTACAACTAGCAGCTGCTGCTGTTGTTGTTATTATTATTTTACAGATTAACAGGACGTGGTAAGTTTATTGATGACAATGGGAAGGAATGGAGTGGAAACTTTGATGGGAAGAAAGCATCTCAACTCAAACTGAAAATACAATAAAATATAAATAATAATGTCCTCTTTCTCTTTGTTCAATGTAAATAAATATTAAAAAATAATATTAAAAATGGCAGCAAACAGCAAGTTCACAATTCCTTGTATAGACTATAAAACCTTCCTAATGTCCACAAGGGGAACACGTTCTTGTAGGAGGTGTAGGTAATGGCGCAGGTTTTATTAAAGACACCTTTGATGCCTTCCTGCTTCCACTCACCACTGTCCAACTGTCTGGACACTATCAACTAGAAGGGAGAGAGAGAGGGAGAGGTAGCAGTGCCGCTTGTAGCTATCATCATGATCATCATTTACTTTTATTCCATTTTTAATGACATCAGTGTGAGGATACCTAACGGCCATTAGTCCAAGAAGTGCCCAGCAAGTATTGACCACTTGAGATTCTTCCGACTGAACATAAACTCTCTTCTCACATGACTGTCACATGACATAATTATTTCGTTATTATTAATATTGATTATTACTTCAAAATCTTCTCCCCACCCTCCGTCACTCATCTGATGGTCAACAAGAAACTGACACGCCCTTTTCACTTCGCTACCAGCAGTGCTGTGATGTAATGTGATGCAACGTGATGATGTCATATGATGTCATACCCATAATCATATCTTCTGTTCATGGAGGCCAATGCCTCTAGCCCAAACCAGGTACCGTAAGTGAAGCACACGCCCCAGCTCCTAGTTATTAATAGTTATTAATAATAGTTATTAGTGATTACCCTTCCCAGGAACCATCGGGTCTCTGAATATTTAATATATACTCCAGACCCCTTGAAAGACACTCCCTATTGAAGTTATCAATAGTTATCAATAGTTATTAATAGTTATTAATAGTTATTACTCACTGTATTTCCTTTGGTCTATGTTGTGGATATCTTTTATTAAAATGGTTGATTGCTTGAAGAGAAGCAGAAGTGCATTCAACATAAGTATAATCAACCATAATGTCACCTAATTAATTATTATTATTAATAACAATAATAATAATAACTTGATCACTATAAATTACCAAAAACTTCCGAAGGATTAAGTAGTTCAAGAATAGCTCCGCCCCTGTTGGTTTCGTAAGATGAAAACCCACCATTAGAATTCTGCATGTTTAATAACTAAATAATAACAACCATTAACACCACTACTAATAACTATTACTAACTACTACTAACCACATTTATGGTATCCTCCATTTTACTGACAGTGACTCCGTTTGATATAAAACTAAAGGAGACACATTCACGTGTGACACTCACTCAACCTTTAATACCATTACCTCCTGCATTCTTCTTCTAGTAACATTAAAGACTTTAAACCTTCAGCAGTGCAGTCCGATACAATCCAGCCACACTCCAGGGTACTGAAAGGGAACCCACCCTAGAGGAGGAGGAGGGGACATGATAGCAGCTGTACTATACATGCATACCATACCTTGCTCATTTGTCTGTAGTACTTCTTATAGTCTGGAGGATTATCAGGTACCTTGAATTGAAATAGAGCAATTAAAAGGATCAGTCACTGTAGTGTACCTGTGTGCTTAATAGGAAGCTATGGGCCATTGACAAAGAATGACTGTGTTTATTAGTGTCAAATGATGAAGCCTAATATTAATAACTGATTAATAATTAATAAATAAAATACTTCAAGTATTGCTTGTACAGCAAATGCAGTATCCCACAGTTGAGATCCATTGGTACCCTAAGGGGGAGGGGCAATGGGTGGAGACTATGTATAAAGTATACTAATACTAATAATAATAATAATAATAATAATAATAATAATAATAATAATAATAATAATAATAATAATAATACTAATAATAATAATAATAATACCTGCATCTTGATTCCATCTCTACCCATCCTGTTGAATAGTTAATTAACATCAATTAATAACAGACCACTGACCAGAGGTAGTCGGGTACTCTTGATAGGTGCTCTTTAAATGAAGTTGAATCAGGTCCATCAACAAACCATCTTACCAACATTTGGATCACTTTGGATATCTAAACCACACCCACTATTAATAACTATTAATTAATAACTAACGGGTCCTATACTGATGCAGTTAGTGAATGAATCATCTGCTTTGATCTGTCGAAGAATCTCCTCATCCGCCCACGCACGCAAACGAGATATGTGATGAGATTCATAAGCATCAAGGAGTACTGATATGACATCATATTACATCACACGACATCATCACTTACAGTAGCTCCAGTCCAGTGCCAGCGAGTGTGGAGTATAGAGGTCGGTAGAAGAGACGTTGTTCCTTTGGGAGGGCCAGTCTATTGACTCATAACTTTGTACATATATCTCCTAATCAATAATAAACAACAATAACAATAATAAACAACAATAACAATAAGTAATAATAATAAACAATAATAATAATAAACTGGTTATTCCTCTCATTAAATTACTTGTCTTAGTTCTAGTATTATTTTTGTTGGTTTAGCTTTAATTCTTTTTGAATAAACGAATCCCATTGGCAGATAGACCTGGCGACAATGGCACCACATCTTGGAAGGATGAACAGGAACACACTGGGGCAATATCCTGATAATTAACCATTATTGATAGTTAATTAACTATCATTAATAACCATAGTTCCGGTAGCAAGGTATGAACTCCTGACCAGTCATAGACATTCAATACTGATAACCAGAACTTACCCCACGAAGGAATGCAAACCGCCCCACCTATCAACAATTAATTAATATTAATTAATTAATATTAATTATTATTACCCATTTGATGCAGTAATTCTCTTGCTTTAATTAGCTCGTTATCATCAGGCCCCACCCCCAACAGGCGGAGACTCACATAATTGAGAGCAGTTCCAAAGACAGTGCTCTTGCCAGCAATGTGCCTATCAATATTAATTAATGAGTGGGAGGGAAGAGGTACTTACAGACCCCACCCACCATCAGGATTCTGTACATTCCTCAAATAACGAATCATCTCTAATCTTTGATGATCCTCAAACTGGAGACCAGTCACATGATATACAATAATTAAACCTAATAATAATAACAATTTAATTAATATATACATAATAATAATATAACCGATGCATTATCGTACCAGGTAAGAGGAACAACGGTCCCCCATAGTCCCCTGACCAGTGTCCATCGTCCGACTGCAGTCGAGTGTAGTAGTCCAGTCCCAGTTCAATGGCCTCCAGTACACTAACAGGATAGGCTCTCTCTCTACCAATCTACACAAGGTAACCTGTTGCTATGGTAACAGTGTAATGGCTACCTCAGCTAGTCCAAGAGCAGTTTCCTCAAGAAAGGATTGTCCTCTCTCCTCCTCCTCCCCCTCTTCACAGTAGCTCCAGGTCTGTCGGCCATTAGTAGAGGCTAGTCTCCATCTCTTTAGCTCAGTGGCTGGAGGGACGGACATTTCCACTAGATAACAATGGGGTGATGGGCTGATGGAGACTACACGTGAGTGCAGCAATCTGATTGGTCGGATGACTCACCATACAGTCTGGGTCGATCTCCTGCAGAGTCTTATAAGTCTTTGCTCAGTTTGCTGCAGGAATACAGCTGAAGGAAGGATGGAGTCCTCTTTCTCTAACATAGTGTCATCAGTAGGGCCAGTTGCAGTTCTTATACTGACAGTTCTATTGGTCCATTACTGGTGGAGGAGGGCTGGCAATAAGGTGCAGTGACAGTAATGGTTGCATTATGAGCTGTTTCTGTAGGTGAAAGGTAACCCTCCCCCTCCATTAATTCCTTCCTCCCTCCCTTTCATTGGAGCTGCAGTTTCCTTTGGAAAAGATCCCATTAATTACCTGCTGGCTGCACATTCCAAATATGGTAATGTGTTCAGTTTCAATATGGTGGGCAGTACCTTCACTTATCTCATTGGCTCTGACTCCACCTCCTTGTTCTTTAACTCACGTAACGAGTCCTTGAATGCTGAAGAAGTTTATTCTCGACTAGTGACACCAGTGTTTGGAAAAGGCGTGGCTTATGATGTACCCCATGACGTAAGCATATATGCTGTATTAATAGTACTGTACTTACCAAATTAAATCAACTTTTAAAATTCGTAAAAAAATCCAAACTTGATTGGAATCAGCTCAAACTTTCTACACAACATAAGAACATGTATATGCATTAAATAAATTTTTTTAAACGGAGAATTCTCTCCTTTTCATTTTTGCCAAAATTTGGCCCGAGACCATGTACTATAGTACAGGGACTTTGGCCCAATTTTGGAGCAATTTTTAAAAATTCAATTTTGATTTAAATCAGCATCCATGCATACGTGTATCTTGAATCAATAGTAATTATTTATTTTATGTCTTTTCAGTTATTTGTGGAGCAGAAGAAGATGCTCAAGTATGGACTGAGCGTCTCTCACTTCAGACGGTATGTTCCACTTATTGAAACTGAAACTACCAAATACTTTGAGAGGTGGGGCGACAAAGGAGAAAGAGGTTCATCTCTCAATTACCATAGCAACAGTTACCATAGCAATACTCCCTAGATATATTCAAAGCTCTATCTGAGCTGATCATTCTGACAGCCAGTCGCTGCTTGCATGGTAAGCCCCACCCATAACCACACCCATAACTCCTTCCCCTAGGGCCAGAGATAAGGAGTGTATTGAATGAAGAAGTGGCTCAGCTTTACACTGACCTGGACGGGGGATTCACTCATGCTGCATGGCTCTTACCTTCATGGCTGCCGCTACCCTCCTTTAAGTAAGGGAGACCACACCCATAACCCCACCCACATCCATATTAGGAAGAGAGATAAAGCGAGAGAGAGAATGGCTGAAATATTTACATCAGTTATAAAGAAGAGAAGAGAAATGCCAAATAACCAAGAAGATGACATACTCAGCTACTTAATAACAACAACTTATAAGTAATGGCTATCATTATTATTATTATTATTATTATTATTATTATTATTATTATTATTATTATTGTTATTATTGTTATTGTTATTATTATTATTGTTATTATTAATTAGAGATGGTCGGTCACTAACAGATTCAGAGATCACTGGTTTGCTAATAGGATTATTAATGGCTGGTCAACACACTTCATCTTCCACTAGCTCATGGTTGGGATTCTTCCTCGCTAGACACTCCGACTATCAAGTGAGTGAACGACCTTATGCTGTTAATAACTGTACCTTATGCTGTTAATAACTGAACCTCATGTAGACAAGAGCTTATGAAGAGCAGCTGGAGGTGTGTGGCAGCAACTGTCCACCATTGGACTATGATCAGGTAAGTGCATGTACAATCACATAATGTACATAACAATAATTAAACAATAATAATAATAATAATATTATTATTGTTATTATTATTATTGTTATGAATTTGTTCTTTAGTTGAAGGATCTAACGTTTCTTGATTGCTGTCTGAAGGAGACTCTGAGGCTCCGCCCACCAATAATGACAATGATGAGAATGGCAAAAACTGAACAAGTACTGTTACCATTAATAAACCATTACATGTTACTATTAATAAACTCGGTTACTATTAATAGGATGTTGGTGGTTATACAATCCCAGCTGGTCACCAGGTCTGTGTGTCTCCTACCGTCAATCATCAATTGAATGAGAACTGGACCGACCCACAGACCTTCAATCCTGACAGGTTTGTTGACGAAGAACTCTCAAATAGTGAAAAGTTTTCTTATGTACCATTTGGTGCAGGTCAGTAAAACATTGCATACTTTAGTATAACTTAGTATATTATAGGACGTCATCGTTGCATTGGTGAAAGTTTTGCTTACGTTCAAATAAAAACAATATGGTCGGTTCTGCTTCGGAAGTACCAGTTTGAGCTTGTGGGTGGAGTCTTTCCTCCTGTCAATTACCAGACAATGATCCACACACCCACCCAACCAGTGATTGCTTACAAACTCAGACAATAATTAATTTATTATTATTATTGTTATTAATGGAGAGTGTAGTTTTTATTGGCTGCTCTATAGCACTTTATTTATTTTTATAGTTAGTCTATTAGAAATGAAATTAGTACGTGAGTTTGAGGTGAATTTTGACTAGACTACACAAAATGAAATTAAAAATCAAAAAATTGCATGTTAATATAATAATAATAATAATAATAATAAATTAGGTCAGCTAAACAGCAAAAATTAACATCATTACACTAAAGAAGAATAGCAATAATAATAATAATAATAATAATAATAATAATAATAATAATAATAAAGAAAGAACGAGAGAGGTAGTTACTGAAAATAGTACAGGTTATTATGTCGTTGTTGTATAATTATAAGAAATATTAAACTGACATTGTTCACACTCCATATTACTTTACTGTAGGTGTAGGTAGGTATGTGCGGCTATCACTGAAGACGCTTATAAGTCCCAGTAGTGTCGTCGTTAAGGCCTCAAGTCAGCACGCCCCGGGGGAGGGGAAAGAGCAAAAGAAAAGGCAAACATGGTAAGACGGTTGCATTATAATAATAACACACATACACTGCACTATTGAATATAATCATACATGTACATGTACATTAAGTTAAAGTGTACATTACTATTGGCAACACACATTCACAATCACCAGCTAGTACTACACTAGACTCATGTGACATTATTTAATGTACACAACATGCTCTTGCCAGTAGACTATCAGTTACTGATAATTAACAACCAATAGTAAATGCCATGTTAAATTAGTCATGCAAACAAGATTAGCATAACTAATGTGACAGAAAAAGAGAGAGAGGGAGGGAGGCAGAGAGAGAGAGAGAGGAAGGTCAGGGTATAATCTCACCATATTTCTTGCGGATTTCATCATTCTTGGCTTTACGCTCAGCACGACTGCAAATGAAAGACATTATTAAATAATGAAGAACATTGTCTTGTGCTGTACTCACCGCTCACTGCTCTTCTGACGAATGTGGTCTCTCTCCTGCATGTAGTTCTCATCTTCTAGTTCTCTCTGTCTGCAGGGGGAGAGAGGGAGGGGGGAGAGAGAGAGGGAGAGAGGGAGGGGGGGGGGAGAGAGAGAGGGAGAGAGGGAGGGGGGGAGAGAGAGAGGGAGATTAGATAATGTATACAAAATGAGTTTAGGATAAGCAAATGAAACATTATTGCCATGTGTATATAATCAGAAAATAAACTAACATTAACATACAAATACACAGCAATAAAAGGAAGTGGTATATAAATATAAGTATAAACATGTGACTAGCATGAGACCTCCTTATATGGTCTATAGCAACTATGTCATCTTAAACTATGAATAAATAATTAACTGTCGACATGACTACCACTTTAATTAATCAATATTTATACTCACCTCTGTCTCCTCCTGTGACACCAGCAGCAGCAACAGCAGCAGATGATGCAGCAACCAGCAAAGAAGAGAACCACAAAAACACAAATAAGAATAATGTATACCAGAGCGGTTACTAGGGGAGAGAGAGAGAGAGAGAGAGAGTGGTTTAATTAAAGACATGCACTAATTGTCACTCCCCAACAAACAATACCAACTAATTAATAAAGTTATGCACACAAACACTCACTCATTAATCTTTAATTAAAACACACACACACCATTGCCACTGATACACACACATACCATTATTAATACCATTATTACCACTAACACACATACCATTACATGTATTGTGTATGGTCACTCACTGGTGCAGTTGTCAATGTTGAAGTTGAGTCCAGGGCATTCAGAAGAGGAAGCAATTGGTAGATTAAACCCATAGGGTAGACAGACATTCTCTTTGCCTTTGTCCGTCTTCTTACAAAAGTAGCACCTGCCTCCTTGAGACAAGTCAGGCTAAAGAATACACATGTGCAATATAAATCATTAACAATAACCAGGACTTACATTTGATGCTCCTACACATTCACCACAATCTGTAATATTAGCACAAAATTGTCTATGTTCATCATCATTCTGGGCAGCTAGTAGAGAGAGAGGTACATGTATCTCAACAGTTTAACTTACAAACTGACAGAACGAGAGCCCCCAGTAGGATACAGGCCAGTGCCACTAGTTTGTACATATCTATTGATCCTTTCCTTCAATTACTAATCACTAAAGACTCAAGAAAGACTCGCTCTATCTCTTTCCTTCTTCCCCACAACAATGTAATTTGCGTATGACGTCACAAAGTAGATCTAATCACGTGATTCACCACTGACCTAGCTAGGCCTAGATATCTAATGAGTAGGTGTGTCTTAAATTGGGTGGAGCTTTACCCACGTGTATGTACTGGGAGTAGCCTAGTAGGTGGAATTACAAGTAAATTCTCTTAAATATTATTTATTATTATTTTATTGTATATATATTAGGTATAAATGGCTGTGAATGTTCCCAAAGAAGCTCCTGAGGTTAGTATTGAGTACATGTACATGTAATGGGCGTGGTTTATAGGTAACGAGTCTTAAGAAAGATGTACTGGATAAAGTAATCAATTGAATAGATGTAATTGATTGTTGGATACATGTATTGCAGGCTGAGAACAGTATAATTAATGTATTTCCAAAGAAAATACAAGAACTTGGTGAAGTATTGCAAGTAAATGATACTAGAAATTGATGATTGACTTTATTGTTGTTTGTTTATTGTTGTTGTTTACAGGGATCAATGTTTTCATTGTCTGATCCATCTCAGATTCATTGTGAGCTCAATATTCCTTCCCAGTTGACCACACCCACTAATAACTGCAACGGAGATCCCAGCAATGAAGTAATTATAATAATAATTGATCAAGTTTTATTTATTATTAGTTGGGTAGTAAGAAGCGTAAATTAGATACTGACCGTACTGTAGCTGATGTGTACGGTAACTTGATACAGCAACCTGACGGTAAGAATGGGCGGAGCCTATTAATTGATTAATTATTATTCATTAGGTCAGAAAGTGGTTCCATCATTTAATGAGGTCATTGGTTGTAATCCGGTTAGTAATTAAGTGTGTGGGCGGTACTAATTATTATTACATTAAGAAACTGGAGACAATAGTTGATTATCTTAAGCCACAGATAATAACAGTTATTAAACACTGCAGCAATGTAAGGAACAAGACTTGTCATCATTCATTGGACTGTTCTTCCCTCTCCCCCTCCCTCTCTCTCTCTCGTTAGATAAAGCTGTGGATTCAATTAATGATTCCAAAGATTGAAGATGGAAATAACTTTGGAGTATCCATTCAAGTAAACACAATTCTTCTTCTTCTTATTATTATTGTTATTGTTGTTGTTATTATTATTATTATTGTTATTGTTGTTGTTATTATTATTATTATTGTTATTTTGTAGGAGGATATTCTTTCTGAAGTGACTAAAGCTGAATCTGATGCCAGTTCATATTTGGATCAGACCACACGGTATGTGTAATTAAAGTAGGTGTGGTTTTCATCACTAACTCCACCCACTACAGGTATTTCAGCTGTCGTGCTCAAATGCTAAAGAAACTCATAAAATATCCTCACCTGGTTAGTGAAAACTGTTACCATGGTTACCTGACTCCACCCACTTAGACTGATTTTCGCCGAGCTATCAATGAATACGATGAGAAAGTGTTTTTTAGTTTTCAACTGATTTTAACGGAATTACGCAATATATATGTGAGTTGTTCTATTGTAACGACTCGTTAAGTGGGTGTGGTTTCAGGTTGTATTGTATGATGTAATCATAAAGAATTATTTGAAATTAAAGACACCTCGTTCCACCAACAGCAGCTCCCTCTACTAACAGCAGAAGAATAATCTTCACTTATTTTACCTAACAATAATAATTATTAGTAATAAAAATTAATTAATGTAGTTTCAGTTATTTATTATTAATAAGTTAATAGTGCAACACTGGGTGTGGCTTCAGTCCATTCTTGCTTTCAATGTTCTTGTGGTAACTTTATCCTTTTCACTAGAACAGAATAAAGTGGGAGTGGTCAATTAATAAAATGGGTGTGGTTTACGTACATTACATGTACAATGGCTCCCCATCCGCTGAGGGCGTCACGGTCCACTGCATTCATCAGAGCTTGAGATATGGTCTCAAACAAGTCCTCTGGTTCCTAGGGAGAATATCGAAACTGACCACACCTACTAATGTCATTTCTCACCAGGTCTGGTTTCCATAGCGACTCGCACATTCCATAGAGCTGTTCGCTGCATGTTCCTACCACCACAAAGTCTTTAGTTTCCATTGGACAACCAATCAGATCCATCGTTGCTATGTAAGGATCCTTAGTTACAGGATCCAGGCCAGCAATAACTGGCTCAACAAAATAATAACCAAACCTATTAATAACTCAATATTAATAACTTGATATCATTAATAATTATTATTAATGTGAATGGACCTTTTTGAGTAGAGAAGGTTTGATGTCATGTGCATGAATGCTTTAGGTTTAATTTGACGATTCTCCCTCAGCTGGTATAAATTGAGTTGATACTTCAGTCTACTTGAACTAAAAATAACAATAATAATTATTATAAACCTATCATTACATTACGTGTGCATCATACGTACACAGTAAGAGCATCAGTAGCTAGTCCATAGAACCCGATGTAGAGGCTCTCATTCATGGGGTATATCTTATCAAACGTTGTTGCTATGGTTTGTCCTTGAATACCCAGTCTCCTGTCAGCTGCTATAGCCACACACCCACTGCCAATCATACCCACCACAGCAGACCCGTTATACTCGAATGGATTAGCCTAAGAGTATTAGGACAGAGGGGGAGAAATTAAGAATTATAATTAATAATGATTGCCACTACTCACCATTTTATTTCAATTTTTCTTTTACATGCAGCAGTAGCAGCACATGTACCAGAATAATAAGAAATTTATGGCAATTAGTAAAACTCCGTATACTGACAGTTCGTATATTAGTAGGTTTGTGGGTGTGGTTTAATCTCGGCCCCTCAGAAATTCCTCTCCATTTCTCTCTCTGTCTCTCTTTCTCCCCCTCTCTCCTGGTAGCCCCTACCCCACTCATTTTGTTTGTATATATTTCCTCGTAGAATAAGCTCCTATTGCTCCCCACGGCTCTAAGAGGAGGGAACAGGCAGTACTGTATCCCTCAGTTTTATTATATTTGGCAGAGTCAGTGTCTGTCTGATTATTTGTACCAGTCAATAGAAGAAAACAAAGTAACGGAGAGACACAATAGATAAGCATCAATAACACTGACTCTCTACAATAATCAATTGTACAGGTTAATTATAATTATACACTACTACCTACTACTAAAAATAATAATAATTACATTTCTTTCTTTCTCCTCCAGTGATGTCAGCTGAAACCTCTACAATTGTTGCTCAGTTCAAGTACGAGTACCAGTATGAAGGAAAGACCATATCCTTTAAGAAAGGAGACACATTCCAGCTCCTGAATACCTCAAACACTGACTGGTGGCAGGTGAGACGATGGCTAGACAATGGAACATGCGAGACGCTCTATGTTCCTGCAAACTACATGAAGAAGGTTGAGAAAGAGGTGGACCCTTCTTCGTCACACGTTTATCAGAACATGTCCGACCTTCAAGCAGAGTATAAAAGAGCCAAATCACAAATGAATACCGAGACTAGTAAGAGTGAGAGTATGCCACGCCCATCAGGGAGGGGAGGGGCTGGGAAGAAGTCACCTCCAAAGACCAGCCCAAAACTAGTCCGTACCAAGTCAACAGGTAACGCCATAGATCCACCCACTGGAGGGGAACCTGCTAACGGAATCAACAAGCCACATTCACTGGTCAATAATGAGCCGGAGTATGCAATACCTGTGTCACCGGGGCTGGCTAGGAAAGGGTTAAAGAAAGAAGAGGGTGGAGTGATAGCTGGTCCTATTTCAAAGGAGAGGATCCAGGGGTATGCCCTACCAGTGAAGAAAAGAACACAATCAGTTGATCTATTGGAAGATGAGGGCGGGGCTGGAGGTGGGGCTGGGAGCGGACCCCCCAGGAAATCAGTTCCCACAATATTAGAGAGTGACAACGTGAGACAACAGCTGGAATCATCTTTTACAAAACAATTAGCTAGTGCTATATCAGGAGGCAATCACCCAATACTTGGAGGAGGTGGAGCTGCCCCACCCACTGCTGGTGGGAATAAACTAGTCCCTGCTCCCAAACCAAAACCACGATCGTCCTCTCGGCCCAAGTCATACTGCATAGACAGTGAGGAGAGACCTGCGGAGGTCAGCACTTTTAAAGCTACCAACACGTTTGGAGTTCCTGTCACTGAAGAACAAGAGCTGGCCACACCTCTAGCCACACCTTTTTTATCCACGAGTAGAGAAGCTCCTCCGACTGCTAGGAAGTCTTACAAGCGACAGGCTCCCCCTGCCCCTGTACCAGCCCAACCACAACACGAGTATGACCTACCACAAGTTAAGAATAAGGTACAAGATGCTGTTTATTATTATTAATAATTAATGAGTTGTAATTGCTGTAAAAGCAATAATACTGCTATGACAATAATAATAATAATGAATCCATGGACTATCAAGTATCAATAGTTGTAAATATGATATAAGAATTGATACACATCCACTATTGTATTACTTCATGTACACAATTGTATAGTGTCTACATGATGGAGTGTGGATAGAATATGATAGCAATGTATGTCCGACTGTGTGAGGTATGGCCAGTGTGTATACATTTGGACTCAAGTTGTTGTTCATTCTACACTGTTATGAATATCACTGGCAGTTTCACTATGTACCCTCTCTCTTTCAAAATACATGTACACATACAGCATGTACATGTACATACATGATATACGGTATGCATATTTTGTGTTGGCACTGAAAGCAACTACAACCTGCTGCTATTTTTGAAAATTGGCTAACTTCCATTTTTATTCCACTTTCTGATACATGTACATGTACATATTGATGTCCTTATGCTGTGAAGCAAGTTGGAGCTGATTCCGACTAAAACTATTAAGTTATGCGAATTTTAAAAATAAGCCAGCTTGTTTGGGAAAAGGATTTTTAGCCAAAATTTGTAAATAATTAAAATATTGTTCATAACAAGCAGCTCCACAATATTGTTCCTTTTCTCTCTCTCTCTCCCTCCAGCCCACAGAGTCTCCTGCTGGGTTGATCCCTAAGTCATTTCAGATCCCCAACCCTCTTAGCCTATCACAGGGACCTCCCCTCATAGCCACCTCCTCCCCCACCCCCTCCCCTGTGTCCCCCCTCCCTGACGGCTGGACAGAGCACAAGACCACTGATGGGCGGGTCTATTACCATAACTCACTAACCAATGAATCTACGTGGACTGTACCAGCAGTGACCACACCCACCACTACAGCCCCGCCCCCTCAGTCTGGAACCAATGAACCAAGAGATGTAAGTTACATTATAACCACACCCCTTTAACCCCCGCCTTTATAGAGGGTGGCCCCCAGGGGGTGGACGAAGGAGATTAATTCATTCACTCAGGTTCCTGTGTATACCAACTGCAGGACAGGAGAGAAGGTACGCCCACACTTTTAATTAATGTTATATCTCGTTAATACAGTGGGGGCTGGGTAAAGATGATCAAGGTTATTATTATTATAACACAAGTGACTCTAGCATACGATTAAAGGACCTGCCAGTAGTTGATCATTACCCACCTGCTGTGAGTATTACTGGCTCTGTACTGTTAATGAACCAATCCCTCCTTTAGTCCACAGTGGAGCCATCAAGATCTCAATCGGACATTGTCTATGACCACCTCCTTCCTTCAGCAACCTCTTCACTTGACCATCACGTACGTCTACATGTACATGTAATGTCCTTTTGGTGATTTAGGAGGAGGACACAAATTCACTAAATTAAACCCTCTCCTCCAAAATTACGACCTATTACTGACTTACTGTACATGTACATGCTGCATGCCTAATGTCTGTAAAAGTAATGTATACGTGTATAATAATGAATATGTACATGTATGTGTATGTATACATGTACATGTATGTATGGTTTACATGTATAATGTATAATGTATAGAAGAGAGTGAGGACAGTGTCTGAGGATGACGGTATTGGGGGTGTGTCAGGGGGTGTGGCCGCTCCTTTGGCTAATATCAGAGAACATGCTAAGTTGGACTCACGGAGTTCCCTCCCAGTGGGGGGAGTGTCCAGTCAGGATGTGGATATACTCTCATCAAGATTAACGTCACATGTACGTCACATGTATGTCACATGACCTTCACATGTTCCTTTTATTGTAGAAGAAGCAAGGGTACCTCCATAAGAAGAGACTGGTAGAAGCTGGTGGAAAGAAGTAATTAATAATTATTTACTAAATAATTATTAATATTTCTTTCCTCCATTTTAGAATCAAGAATGATAAATGGTTGAAGCAGTGCGCTGTTCTTGATGGAAACACTTTAACTTTTTACGCCGACCACAGAACAAAGGACAACGTAATTTTATGTTATTATACACTGTACATGTATTGTTAATCTCTTCCTGTAGCCTGGTGTTAAACCTTATGGTGTGTTTCAGCTGGTCCAATCAGTGCTGAGTGCAGCAACTCCTAAAGATAAAAGAAAAAATGTTATTTTAGTAAGTAATAATAATATTAATTAATTAATGACTAATGCCCCTCCCCCAAAAGGTAACATCAACTGTATCCAGTGAACAGTTTTACTTACAAGCTGATTCAGCTCCAATGTTTAATGACTGGTATGCATCAATACAGGCAGCGATTGACCTCACCGTATGTTCAATTATTCATTCATTTATTTATTTTTTCCTTTGTTCACAGAATGACGACTGTAAGAAGAACCCCAGTAAATACAGTGCTTTCCTTAAAGAGGCGTCTGACGGGTCCCCGCCCACTCAATTAAAGTTTCCTAATAGAAAGGAAAGTTTACCTAGAGGTATAAGAATATTTAATTAATTAAATATGTACATACTGGCCACACCTCCTTTAATAGGCATTGATGAAGATGACGTGTTGGATGATTATGAATCTTACACTGGAGCTGAGAAAACAGGTATAATGATAATAATAATGATGATGATGATAATGATAATGACACTCCTTCCTTTCTCAGTTCGTATCAAAGGTAGACTAAAGAACCTCA
Organism: Amphimedon queenslandica; assembly: GCF_000090795.2. Taxonomy (NCBI): domain Eukaryota; kingdom Metazoa; phylum Porifera; class Demospongiae; order Haplosclerida; family Niphatidae; genus Amphimedon; species Amphimedon queenslandica. The sequence continues at coordinate 52,613 of NW_003546250.1, read as the reverse complement.
TAGCTCGAAGGCCTCAAGTGGAACTGCTCAAGAAAACAGGAATAATGCAAGGTATATGTTTATTTACTTGTTTCTTTATTTGTTTATTTATTTATTTGTTTATTTATTTTAGAGAGCGTTTTTGGTTGTGAGTTGACAAGTCTTGTTGAGAGGGAGAGAGGGACAGTCCCCAAGTTTATGATACACTTCATCCAACACATTGAGAGGAAGGGACTGGAAACTGTTGGACTCTATCGACTCTCAGGGAATGCTGCCCAAGTACAGAAACTGAGATACCTAGTGGAGGAAAGTATGTTACTAAAAATAGAACAAGTTAATGCATGATTGAATGAATGAAGTTACTAAAAATAGACCAATGACAATGCTTCCTTATATAGAACCAGATGTTGACCTTAGTTCCCCCGAATGGGCTGATGTCAATATAATAACAGGATGTCTTAAACTCTACCTCAGGGAACTACCTGATCCTATTATTCCTTTCCGCCAGTTTCGGTCTCTCATCGATGCAGCAAGTAAGGATTGTTGTGGGTGTGGTCACACTTATTGTTGCCATAGGAACACAGCCGGCAGAGAAGAGGTTACTGGCAATTAGAAGTGAATTGGATAAACTACCAGAGGCTCACTACCAGACACTGAAGACACTTGTCATTCACTTAAGGAAGTACGTTTGGTATTGATACTCATTTATCTGAGAATAACAATTTGAAGTTACTCAATTAAGAATTGAGTCTTTGGCCAAATTTCACCAAATTGAAAAGGAGAGAATTCTCCAATTTTATTACATTTTCTGATACATATACATGTTCTTATGTTGTGCAGAAAGTTTAAACTAGTTCCGATCAAGTTTAAATTTTTTATGAATTTTTAAAGTTGCTCCGAAATCGGACAAAAGTCCCTGTACTATAGTACAGGAATTTTGGTCAAATTTTGCCAAAAATGAAAAGTGAAGAATTCTCCATTTTTATAATTTTTCCTGATACGTATAGATGTTCTTATGTTGTGTAGAAAGTTTGAGCTAATTCCAATCAAGTTTGGATTTTATGATTTTTTAAAGTTGCTCCGAAATCGGACAAAAGTCCCTGTACTATAGTACAGGGATTTTTGTCAAATTTTGCCAAAATTGACAAGTAGAAAATTCCTCAGTTTTATTACATTCCCTGATACATATACATGTACTTATGTTGTGTAGAAAGTTTAAAGTAATTCCAATGAAGTTTGGATTTTTTATGGATTTTAAAAGTTGCTCCAAAATCAGGTCCAAGTCCCTGTACTATAGTACAGGGATTTTTGTCAAATTTTGCCAAAATTGACAAGTAGAAAATTCCTCAGTTTAATTACATTCCCTGATACATATACATGTACTTATGTTGTGTAGAAAATTTAAACTAATTCCAATGAAGTTTGATTTTTTTATGGATTTTAAAAGTTGCTCCAAAATCAGGTCTAAGTCCCTGTACTATAGTACAGTGGTTTTGGCCAAATTTTGCCAAAATTGAAAAAGAGAGAGTTCTCTCTCTTTCTTACATTTCCTGATGCATTATCACTTGCTTTAGGGTTGTTGAGCATGGTCATGTGAACAAGATGCTATCAACTAATGTATCCATTGTCTTTGGTCCTACTCTCATGAGAGCTGAGGTTGACTCAATAGAGATGGCTACTCTAATGCCAGTACAAAATAACATTGTGGACACTTTTCTGACTGAGACTAGCAAAGTCTTTAGTAAATGAGGTTTCGTATTTACCAGGCAATTATTATTATTATTATTATTTTATTATTATTATTGTTGTTATAAAGAGCAATGTGTTATTATCTCACAATTATTATTATTATTATTATTATTAATTATTACTTATTTTGTATCATTTTTCGTGTAATTTTTGAAGAGTTTTTTTCTAATTTTTTGTTTCAAAAAATTGGCAACTGTTGGAAAATACATGTAATACTAGTGAACTAATATAATATTTAATGATAAATTAAGTTAATAATTTAATAATCATTGTGTTCTATTTTATTGTAAGGATTGAATGGAGAGACTAGTGTTATCATTTTAGATAGAGGACTGGTTCGAACAAATGGAGAACATTTATAATCTGGAGCAGGCACTGACCTACGGAGAATCCAAGAGTAAGTGTCATCAATTATTAGTAATGGTATCACTATTAGGTCTATTGCAGTATAGACCAGTTTCCAGTGATTAGCATGCAGTCATGAAATGAAAGCAAATATTGGATGACAAGGATAAGGTTTATGCTCCTGCATACACAGGTAAGTACCTTTTAGTGAAGTCAATGGTGTATTGGTTTGGTTGAGGTAATCTACTCAGTGCTTCTCTATCATTAGACCAATGAGAGCAACCTGTATATCCAGGAATATTGGGCTTCCTAGCAATAATAATGATAATAATGATAGTTATAAATTACTACTAATTACTGGTGATGATTGTGTTAAATTCTCACTTTGATGTGCTGGTTGGATGAGGTGTCTTCCTCTGTATAGCTACAGCTGCAAAGTCTCCATTAATCCTGTCAGGCTCGCCAAACGTGTGTCCCCTGGTGGTGGGTGTGGTTACATTTACATGAATATTAATGAACTTACGAGTATCCTGGTACATGTAGTGTATTTTTGAATGGTGAGAAACTGCAATGATAATTAATAATTTATATAATAATAATAATACCATACAATGAATTGTTAAGTGAAGTAAAACCATTTCTACTCTGCACTCCATCCCAAGCACTACCCAATGACTATTAAAAGAAAAGATATTAACAGAAAAGGTTGGATTAAAGGAAAGGAGGTTGTGTCCAGTCCTGTATATATCACCATTATCATCCTCACCTGCCATTGGCTGGGATAGAGCTCATTCCTTTTGTTGGTGAACCTCAGAGAGACTGGATCAGGGAGGGAGAGTATTGATGTGTTTGATGGACTGTGCAGTGTTCCTGGAGGTAACTTGTTATCCCATGGCACCTCATTGTAGCCTCTATAATGATTATATTCATACCAAGTATATTATTCATACTAAGTATACTATTCATAGTAAATAATGATTCATATTGATAATGTTAGTGTTGTGCAATGGGATGCATATACCACTTACCTTTTAGTTGAACTATCCCAACGATAAGAATGCAACAACTTATCAACATCAACCACCTATTAATTATTATTAATGATGCTGCTTATTTTCACTTATTTCCACTTACTGCGCTTTCATTGCTTCCAGGCATTTTCCAGGGAGGCCCATACTCTTCACTCCTCTCATACTCTTCTTCCTTTGCTTCATCTCTTGTGTCTCCTCCAATACATCTTGCTGTCTGTGGTCTGGCTGTATCATGATAGCCACTAGGTTTAACCATCACTCTTGCTGTTACTGCAGATCTTGCACCCGACTTCAGCCTCCTTGCTTCACGTGATGTTAAATTAGTGACTGGAGGAGGAATAATGCAAACTAGAGAGAGAGAAGGAGGGGAAGGGTTGATATTTACTGCAATAGACATCTTCCTGTCATACCATTTTTATGATCAGTTACAGTTTGCGGATAGTCTACTAGCTCTTTATTTTGATCCGCTCCTTCCTCAGTTAGTTCCTTCTCTTCATTAGTGCTGCTGGTTTGGATTCCTTTATCTTCAGTCTTGTTCCCTCTAGTCAGTACTCTAGAACAATCTTTAGGAGGGAGGCTCCATTTATAGCCAGGGACTCTTGAACGAGACTGCTTCTCCTGAAGTAAACTCACTCTTTGTGAGCGGAGGAGTCTCTTGTATTCATGAAAGGAGAGCCCGTCTCCTCCAGCGTTGGCATCGCTGAGGAGGAAAGTAGAGAAATGAGGTCTGGGCCGTACAGCAGTTTCAACCATTGCTGTTCTCTCCCGGGTAATCGCGGGAAACTGTTGCTAAGGGGTGGGGCTGGAATGTAACACCCACGCATAATTAATGTCGCAGTTTGTCTATCAAAAATGAAAGTAGAGAATTCCTGAATTACCTGATACATATACACGTTTTTATGCTGCGTAGAAAGTTTGAGCTGATTCTGGTAACATTTGGAACTTTTATGAATTTTTGAAGTTGCTTAAGAATTGCAAGTCAGAGACATGACATTCTGAATCAAGTGCTGTTAGTGTTTCTTATAAATGGATAAAAATATTCTGAAGAGAAAGACAATGATTGCAGCAAAATAAACAGCTGTTAATAGATGCATGTATATATAATAATAATTATAATAATATGATGGTTGCTGTTAGTCATTGGGCTCAAGGTTGAATGCTCCATCAGTACAAACTTTAATAAAAAATGGACCCTCTTGCCCCTCTGGATAAGTTGCCACGGTAACAATGTAGTCTCCAGCTAGCACAGTACCCAATTGAAGCACATTAAAGCCACGCCTACAAGTTATTAATAATTATTAATAGTTATTAATAGTTATTACCTAGCTACTCCTGTATCTTTGTGATAGGATTGAGTAGTAGAATGGACACCGATCCAAACACCATATTTTCTAATAATAATAATAATAATAATAATAATAATAATAATAATAATAATAATAATAATAATAATAATAATAATAATAATAATAATAATAATAATAATAATAATAATAATAATAATAATAATAATAATAATAATAATAATAATAATAATAATAATAATAATAATAATAATAATAATAATAATAATAATAAATATTATTTCGTGATACCTTGGTCCCTTGATCTGTACCATTGCAGCAGCAGTATTTGATATTATTGTTAGTTTGAAACTGGGTCTGGGATTATTGACCTTCCACTGACCCCTCAGCTATAATAGTACATGGTTACTAATAATGATGTCATCATTATCTGATACTAGCTCACTTCTTTGGATTGATTGTACACAGCTGGTACTTGACGGAACACAAACTTACAAGTTGAATATACCTATATACATTTAAATTTTAAAAAAGAGACTCCTCCCCAAGCCCCTCCCCCTCATTACCTTTATAGTGTAGTATATCTGACTGAGGCTCTCAAGCTGTGAGACTATCACTGTGTAGCTATGGGATCCTTGGGACAGTCCGTTCAATTTAACAAGATAATGTGGGGTGTTAATTTTAACCCCCATGTGAACGTATTTATCTGTTGATTAGTGAGGAGTTATTAATTAATGTCATCAATTAATTAATTGTTTACCAGGTGGGAGGTATTGGCGATGTCCATTAGAAGACACAACATGAAGTGTAATGAACTTTTCATTTTTGGCAAAGTCACTCTAAGCAAGAATAAATAAAATAAATAATTAAATAATGTACTTTGGTTGTGATGTGTCTGGACAGCAGTATCCAGGTTGTCCCTCCATTCTCTGGTGCATTAACAGTCAGTGAATATTGAGGGTTATTACCTGAGGGGGCGGGTTAGAGGTGTGGCTATACACAAACATTAATACATACTTATATTATACAGATCCTTCTCCACTTCACCTGGGGCCCAACAGCTAATGATGGATAAAGTTACTGCTGGCAGGTTTGATGTATAGCATAACTCACTCGTGTATCGTGTACTTATGGTGGAACATTTCTGGGTCCCAGTTCATGTACAAGGTATCATAAAACCGACAGACTGCCGTCCAGTCTATCCAGAACACACCTGTAATGGGTGTGGTCAATTATTGTAGGTGTGGCTTTGTTTAATTACCGTTATCAACCTGAAGTGCAAGTGATTGGTCATAATTGAGAGCTCTCTTAAGCTCCGGAGTCCAGTTAGTTGCATCTCTTTCAGAGAAACTGCCCTAATGAATCAATTAATTAATTAATTAATTAATTATTAATAATTACTTTCCATCTCTTCTCGCTCCATGGGTTCTTCAGTTGTAGGAGTCTCACTCCGCAGGTTTCAGTAACTCTCAGTACAGCATAAGCATGAGTTGGGACTAGGCCAGTTCGCTCAGACTCTTCCTTAGTCAAGGGACCCGTTCCCATGGTAACAAGGGCACTACCTATGAATATTAATGAGCCTCAATGAATATTAATGAGGTTTGGTTCACCTGCTTTCAGTTTAGCTTCAAGCATTTTAAAGGTTTTGTCTTTATTTGATTCTTTGATGTCAATTCTTTCCGGAATCCAACCAGTTAAAGCATGTAAATCATTATTCTTTGGTAATTAATAATAATAATAATAATAATAATAATAATAATAATAATAATAATAATAATAATAATAATGATGATGAGTACTTACTGAGCTTGATCCTGGAAAGTCGTACCCACCCATAACCTGTTGTAATGGAGTAAGCCCCTCCTACCAGCCCCGCCCCTTACCTTCATGTATGCTTTCTCTAATAAACTGACCCAGAACTCGTCCCGACTGTTAGAGTAAGATCCAAGGATATTAGAGTATCCATCCACAGGGAGGAGGTCGTCAATCACCACCTGTATGTATATACATGTACATGTATGTGTCACATGAAAGTCACATGACTATTACCTTTCTCCGGCAACCGTTCAAGAATAGTTTAATGAGATACTTTCCGTTTGGGTTTATTATTGGCTCCTTGTGACGATTCTGAGGGAAAATACAACTAGAAATAAGAATAAAGTGAACAGTAAAGACTGCACTATCTTGCCAATAATGAAAAGTAAGGAATTCTCCATTTTATGATAATTTCTAATAGATATCCTGTCTGGTTACATGTACAGGTACCTCGTAATTAATTTTCTTTTAAATCTTCTCTCATAGTCCGCACACACACCAAGTGAAGCAACAAATGAACAATCACCAATCATTGTCTAGAGAAGGACAATGACGTTATTATTATTATTATTATTATTATTATTATTATTATTATTATTATTATTATTATTATTATTATTATTATTATTATTATTATTATTATTATTATTATTATTATTATTATTATTATTATTATTATTATTATTATTACTTGTTTTATTGATAGACTAGATATTAAGTGACACATTTTTGGGTTATCACAGATCTCTCCTGGGCGTTGCCATCCTGCTAGTCTTGCTTTTTGTTTCTCTGCTAGTTTAGGGAGTCCATCAGGATCAACGTAATCCATTGGTAGAGCTGACACTGTTCTCAACTCTGACAAATCAGAATCATTCCAAGGTAGATAAACAACTCCATTTATTTTAGAATTAATCCTTTGATTGTTATAATGATAATAATAATAATAATAAATCAACTAACTTTAATATTTTCATTTCTTTTTCTGACAGTCTGTCTTTATTTCTTCCTGGAGGTGATTGTCCACTAGCTCCTCCTGGCTTGGCCCCGCCCCCTCCAGTTGATGAGAGAGATGAAGATGGTGAACTATAAGCATCAAACTTGTGAACTTTATCAGCGTCCAAGAAACTGACCAATGGCATTTTAGGAAGAGTAGACTGAGAGGATGGTTATATAGTATGAGTTAGAATCAGTTACTTGATGCTGTTTGACTGGTTTAGCCGGTCGTTTATCCTCTTCCTCCTCCTCTTCGTCTGATGATAGAGGGGAACCTTTAGGGGGGTCCGGTATGTCACTCAATTTTGATCCTTTACCGGACCCAGTGGCTACCTTTAGTTTCTGAATCTCTTCCAATCTACGTATGACATAACTAGTAACCATGGCAACAAGGGGTGTTACCTCTCCACTGCTTGTTGGGTTAGTTTAGTTACTTTTCTTTTCTCAGAATCACTCAAGAGTAGCTCTTGCTAGAGAGAGAGAGGGAGAGAGAGAGAGAGAGGGAGTGGCTGATGGTTCAATGTCTATCATCATGTACTACACTACCAGTTGTATTGCCATTTGTACTGAACTGGTGTACGTCTTCTCAGCTTCATTGTATCTCTTCTCCTCGTCCAGACCAAGAGCCACTTCAATGAGATACTCCAGCTGTCTCATTGCACCCTGTGGGGGGAGGGAGGGTCCATATTACAAGTACTCTGTGCTTATCCTGTTAACGTACACTCTCTTTGCTTGATGATCTCTTCAAAGAGCCTAATGATTGAGCCATTGTCTATTACATTAATATCAGTAGGTATACTCACGTTCAGTGTCTCCTTTAGTTTCTAGGTATTCTCTAATCTGGTGAGCTCTCCTCATGTATTCCTGTACCCTCGGCAGTACATGAGTATAACTTGGCTCAAGGTCGCAGGATTGGTTCAAAGCTTCAGCTGCTTCACAGTAAAAGGTGAGGGCTGGCCTGTAGTCTTTCTGCTGGTCGTAGAGTGTGGCTCTACGGGCACACTCCAACCCATCCTTGTACCTTCCCTCAGCATAGCTAGGAGGATCCATTTTAAGATGAGTTGTTTATGGGCAGGGCTAGTTATTACATAAGTGGGCGATAGTAGGAGTGGCTTGTAGTGTTAAAATTAATAAATAATGTACAAAATAAACGTATTTTAAATTATTTTAGAGATTCTTTTATTTGCTTCAGCTTTTTATGATCAGAAGTATCACCATATCGCTGATTAACATGATTTCTTTCCCGATTTTGATCCAAATTGATTGGATTTTGAAGTATGTCATCATGTGAAATCACTGGTTGATCATTAACTTGATTTTGTTGACCGTTAACTTGATTTCGTCCACCATTGACTCCATCATTAACTTCATTTTCCTGATTTTGTTTACCATCCCCTTGATTGTGTTGACCATTAACTCGATTATTAGCTTGATTTTGTTGATCATTTCCTTCTTTTTGTAGATCATTAACTTGATTTCCTTGATCAGTGCTCCTATTCTGTCCAGTATTATTTGTGTGGTTGCTTGCACTCATTAATGTATTAATCTGTATCTTCAGTGATGGATTCTGATCAAGTATTTTCTCAAAAGCTTCCAATTTTAACTTCATTTTCTTTAATTCTTCTTCAGTTTTAGCAAGATCCTATAGTAATAGCAACTAATTACCACTTCCCTTCCCTTCCCTTCCCTCCCCCTCTCTTCCTCTAGCTCTCTCTCCCTCTAATCCTTACCACATGACAAGATGAGACACTGTAACCTAATAAACAATAATTAATTAATAATTAATCAATTAATTATTAATTACCTGGATTATTTTTTGCAGTATTACCATAACTGGCTGCTACAGGCATATGTTCATTGCTAATATACTCTTCATCTTTACTGAAATTATAATAGAGTCCAGCTGATAAGAGGAGCTCTCTTCTCTTCTTCATAAGTCCTTGCTTTGTGATCAGGTCTGAATGAAACTCATGGTTTATCTCATCCCATTCATTGATCTGTTTTGGTGTGAATACTCTGTACACTATGAGGAGAGAGAGAGTATCTCTCTCTAGTGTGTCATTATAGTGTGACTCATACCTTGCATGGCTCCTTTGAAACAGGCCAGTGGAGTCCATAGCCATATAGTATACTTACAAGTGCTTGGTTCAGTGATGTTTGTCAGTTTAGTTATAATGCTACACTTGAACAATATCTACATAAAGATTAAGGAGAGGAGGACATAATTCTTGTACAACACTAATTCTCAACTCTTTACTTTTGCTTCTCTGTCAGTTCTACCACACTTCTCTCCAAGGGCAAACCTCATTCCAACAAACCTGTCACCTTCAATGACCCATTCCCTCCACACACTAAATTAATAATAATAATAATAATAATAATAATAATAATAATAATAATAATAATAATAATAATAATAAACAAGGCCATATCAAAAATGGCCATACCCTAATACTCCATGGAAGCGGTTCCACATTCCTGTTTCTTCCTTCTGTGTCACATTAAAAAATGGGCACACGTCATAAGCATAACTATAAGAGGGTAGTTATATTATTCAATGTTTATATAAGATACTTCTTATATCTTGTTTGATAGCACTCCCCAGCTAATGCTTTAAGATGAGGTGGTCCTGAGATAGGAGCTGGGGGACCTCTCAACATTAGCTTCCTAGTACTGACAGTATAATGTTCAAAAGGTGATATATCATACATATTGAATGGGCACTGTACCTAGTGGGGGATGAATAGTGTCTGTTATGATGAGGAGCATCAACTATCTTGATCCTAACTGGTTCTAAACTGGCTCCGATCACTAAACAGGACACTATAAGTACAGTAACTGATAAACAAAACTGGAAACCTTTGCCTTACAAAACAAAAGAGTTACTGCCATCTTTTTTTAAGGTAAAGGGTTAAATTAGCAAACTCCACCTACACCGTAAACTCTGAATCTCTGTATTTCTTCTGTACAGATCTAACCAATCCGTATTTCTTAGTTTCCTGCTTTTTGTATACTTTGGAGTGCTCTTTAATTAGAATAAGCTTAGCCCGGGTGTTCGCGGGAAAGAGAGTCCCTCCTATGGCGGATTCCTCTTACTGTATAAAGGTGGTGTGTAGAGTGAGGCCACTCAATGGGAAGGAGAAGGCAGCTGGTAATTCATTTGTGGTTGGTTTCCCAACAACTAATGTAGTCACAGTTGGAGTAAGTTATTAATTAATTAATATTTATTATCATCATTATTATTATTATTATTATTATTATTATTATTATTATTATTATTATTATTATTGTTAGAATAAGACGTTTCAGTATGATAGTGTTTTACGGCACGACTCAACTCAAGAACAAGTTTATACAGCGACTGCCCAACCACTGGTGAAAGGTAACACTACAGTGCATCAGTAATTGACTATACTGACCACTCCCTCCTACCCCTCCCCCTCCAGATGTACTGTCAGGTTACAATGCTACCATATTTGCTTACGGACAAACTTCAAGTGGAAAGACTCACACAATGGAGGTATGGGATCTGTGTTAACACTGATATGATGTAACACTGATTTGTGTTAACACTGATATAACACTGATCTGTGCTAGGGTGATCTTGATGATGTTAACACGAGAGGGATCATTCCAAGAATCATTTATGATTTATTTGATCAGATTTATGAGATGGATTCAAATCTTGAGTTTCATATAAAGGTAACGAGAGATTGTCTTTATGCTGAAGCTCCGCCCACTTTAGGTGTCTTACTTTGAGTTGTACATGGAGAAGGTACGGGACCTTCTTGACAGTAAGTGGGTGTGGTCAATAACTCCGGTCAGTATTTAACCCTTTAGTAACTAAGGTCAATCTACCGATACACGAGAACAAGCAGAAGGTTCCTTATGTCAAGGTATTATTAATTAATTAAAGGTTATTGAGTTATTGTATTGACACAGGGTGTGACCGAGAGGTTTGTTACCATACCTGAAGAAGTACTGGCTACAATTGAGGAAGGAAAGTCCAATAGACATGTATCAGTAACTAGTCAGTCACATGACTGTCATATGATCAGATCATGTTTTACGAGTAGATATGAATGCTCATAGCTCACGAAGTCATGCCATCTTTCTTATTTCGATAAAACAAGTTCACAAAGAAACACAAAAAACTTTAACTGGTAAACTGTTTCTAGTTGATCTGGCTGGATCAGAAAAGGTAGTTTTCACATCCTGTTTAATTCTTGTTACCTCTCCCTCCCTCCCTTCCTCCCCCTCCCTCCCTCCCTCCCTCCCTTCCTCCCTTCCTCCCTCTCCCCCTCCCTCCCTCCCTCCCTCCCTCCCTCCCTCCCTCCCTCCCTCCCTCCCTCCCCCCTCCCCTGCAGGTTGAGAAGACTAATGCTCAAGGGCTAACTTTGGACGAAGCTAAGACGATCAATAAATCTTTACTAGCTCTGAGCAATGTTATATCAAAACTATCAGAAGGATCAGTACGTTAACTAAGTAATAAATTAAATAAATTGTTATTATTAATGATAGAAGTCCCACATACCTTATCGTGACAGTAAGCTCACGAGGGTCCTTCAAGAGTCTTTAGGAGGTAATGCTCGTACAACACTAATCATCTGCTGCTCACCCTCTGGGTCTAACGAGTCTGAAACTAAAGGGACTCTACTGTTTGGAGAAAGGTATTGTTGTTTATTGTTATTGTTTATTGTTGTTTAATGTTGTTTATTGTTGTTTATTGTTGCTTATTGTTGGTATTTTCCAGGGCCAAAATGATTAAAAATAAAGTGGAGGTTAATATAGAACTAACAGCAGGTACATTGTTTAATTAATTGATAATATTAATTAATGGATTGATAGAGGAATGGCGTAAGAGATACGAGAGGCAAAAGGAAGAATGTGATAAACTGAAGGCATTGATACAAGTATATACTAAAGAACTGACAAGATGGAGAGCAGGTAATAACTATTAATAACTATTAATAACTAATTGATAATTAATCAGTATCATTAGTAACATTAATAACTATTAATAACTAGGTGATGCAGTACCCATTGATGAACAGTTTCCAATTAAAGCCCCATCATCACTCCCTGTTGACTCTGCCTCCTTAACCACAGCCACACCCACCCAGCCTCTAGAGCAAGGGGGAGGGGCCAGTAGTATTAGTGCATTGTCAGCAAAAGAGTTTGAGGCTGAAAGATCTAAACTGTATCAGCAACTGGACGATAAGGTGGGTTTGGTCTGGAGGTGTGGCTTATAACGATACCTAATAGGATGAGGAAATACATCAACAAACTCAAAAAGTAGAAGCACTTTCACTTTCACTGAAAGAAATGAACCTACTACTGGAAACATCACAAGAAGAAACAATGAAACTACAGGAACAAGTAATGGAGAAGGAGGGAGGGAGGGAGGGGAAGGGAGAGGGAGGGAGGGAGAGAGAAGGGTGGGGGAGGGATAGAGAAGAAGGGAGGAAGGGAGAGAGGTGGGGGAGGGAGGGAGAGGGAGGGAGGAAGGGAGGGAGGGAGGGAGGGAGAGGAAGGGAGAGGAAGGGAGAGAGGGAGGGAGGGAGGGAGAGAGGTGGGAGAGGGAGTAGGTAGGATGGAAATACATGTATGTTATCTTTTTGTCCTTCAAATTATTATTGTATTGTCTATCTTTTTAAAATTATTTTGACTTTAAGTGTGAAAAACAGTTTCACCTGTACATGTACATGTATTTATATTGTCCTTATTACATATACGTTATACGTACATGTACATGTATAGATGTCCAGCGTTGAGAGAGAGCTGGTTCACTCACAGGAGGAGGTCCAGGAGGTGATGCAAGCTCTAGAAGAACTAGCAACGTCTTACGATAGCAAAGACACTCAAATAAAGGAACTGACCAATGAGAATGAAGCAATGATAACTGAGAATAATGTATTGAAGGTGAGGGTGTGGCTTTATTAATTAACATGGGTGGAGCTTAGTAATTAATTAATGTGGGTCTGGTTTACAGGCTAGTATAGATGCCAAGGATCGGGAAATTAATGAACTAATGGAGGGACTCAAGTCAGATGATAAGAGGCGGAGACTGTTGCTAGGCAACCTCTGTAGGGACATGGGAGAGATGGGAGACATACTTGGAACGAAACAAGAAGAAAAATTAATAGTAAAATAACAATAATAATAATAATAATAATAATAATAATAATAATAATAATAATAATAATAATAATAATAATAATAATAATAATAATAATAATAATAATACATCCTTTTGCTATGTAGAAAGTTGGAAGTGTCCTTTTTTAACAAATATAATTATATTATTTTTATAATTTTGTAGTCACTGAATAATTCTGATGATCTTTCTGAAGGAGATTATTCAAACTTGAGGAGTTATTTTTCTAATATTCGAATTGAGGCTCGTTCACTAGTGGAGCAGAGGAACATCCTGGAGGAGTCCGAGAGAGAAGCCAGACAACATGCTGACACATCACTCAAGGAACTGAACTCTTGTAGACTGAAGTACTCTGATCTGAAGACCCAGTCTGACCTGCTCAAGGTCAGTGTGGAGGAGGTGAGGGAGGAGAAGGAGGAGCTGGAAAAGGCTCTGATTGAGTTGAACGAGCAGCTACTCGGACTGAGGGGGAAGGAGAGGGAGAGTTTGACTGCTGCCCAACACGACCGTAAGACGGAACTGGAACAAGAGATCTTGAAGGAAGAGCTACAGAAGAAACAGCTGATGTATCAGGAGGAAGTTTTGGCACTGAGAGATGAAATTAAGAATAAAGAATTATTAATAATACAGTTACAAGAGTAAGTACATGTACTGCAGTGTAACTGATGGTTCATCTTTTGGCCACACCCCTAGACAACAGGTGCATCAAGAACTAGCCCAGCAGTCCCTGCAGGACGAGTTGATCCAGTTACAACTTCAAAGAGAAGAATACGCCAGCTTGAGGTACATGCACTTAAATGTACATGCATAGCTGGAAACTCTTGAGGAAAATTTTTTAAACAAGTAATTTTTTAAATCAAAGGCTATAGCCCATGGTTTTTTCCAAAAAATGGCTTCAAAATTACGGCAAATTTTTATTACATTTTCTGATACATATTGATGCCCTTATGATGTGTAGCAAGTTTGAGATGATTCCAACTTGAATTTTTCAAGTTACAGCCTATTTAAGAAAACGTCAAAAATCTGAAAAATACCCAAGGCTATAGCCCATGGTTTTTTTCCAAAAAATGGCCGAAAAATCATTCCAAATTTTTATTACATTTTCTGATACATATTGATGTCCTTATGCCGTGTAGAAAGTTTGAGCTGATTCTGACTTCAATTTTTCAAGCTATGGCCATTTTAAGAAAACGTCAAAAATCTGAAAATACCCAAGGCTATAGCCCATGGTTTTTTCCAAAAAATGGCCGAAAAATCATTCCAAATTTTTATTACATTTTCTGATACATATTGATGCCCTTATGCTGTGTAGCAAGTTTGAGATGATTCCGACTTGAATTTTTCAAGTTACAGCCTATTTAAGAAAACGTCAAAAATCTGAAAAATACCCAAGGCTATAGCCCATGGTTTTTTCCAAAAAATGGCCGAAAAATCATTCCAAATTTTTATTACATTTTCTGATACATATTGATGTCCTTATGCCGTGTAGAAAGTTTGAGCTGATTCTGACTTCAATTTTTCAAGCTATGGCCATTTTAAGAA